>NC_135672.1:2500-5000 GCF_964188315.1 Podarcis muralis | reverse complement strand
CCTCGTCCGAGGCGAACCCCTGGAATGTGCTGGCTGAAAGTGTGGGTGTGAAGAGCCAGTCGTCGAAATACTCGGCTGGCATGGGCCTGTGTGGGAATAGGGCATGAAACTCCTCTTTGAGCAGAGGCTCCTCCAAAGCATAGTCCGGTACCCAGCTGTTGGCACTGGCCGGGGTACCCTCTCTGGCTAGGAGATATTCTACTCCTTCTTCCCCCCATCTCGAGTCTAAAATCTCTGTGACCTCGTTGATGTGCCCCCTCCTTGGCGACCCCCCCTTCCTGGGCCCCTCTCTGAGCGGGTCTGGTGCTGTGTCTGGCTCCTGAAATCTATGAGGTGCTTTGTAGGGCGTGAGCACCGATCTATGGAACACCGGATGCATTCTGGAACCCTCCGGAAGAGCCAACCGGAAGGCCACTGGATTGACCTGTGCCTGGACTTGGTAAGGTCCTAGCTGCTTATGTCCTAGCTTCTTCTTCGCTAACGATCTGGTCGGCACTGCTTGCGCTGCTAACCAGACCCAGTCTCCCACCTGTATGTCTTCCCCAACTCTTCTGTGTCTGTCGGCCTGCACTTTGTATGCGTGTTTTGCTAGTTCTAACTGCCTCCTGAGCTGTTCGTGGACTTCCTGCAACTCCGACGCTAAGGCTTCCGCTGCCTGTGGCTCCCCCTCCCCCACTCTCTCTAAACTCGGGAAGGTTCTGGGATGCCTCCCGTTGTTGGCGAAGAACGGCGTCACCCCCGTCGACACGTGCTTCGTATTGTTGTAAGCGAACTCGGCGAGTGGCAGGTAGTCCACCCATGTCGTGGGCTGCTGATTGGCGTAGCATCTCAGGTACTGCTGCATGATGGCGTTGACCCTCTCCGCTTGCCCGTTGGTCTGTGGGTGTCTCGCCGACGCCAAATTGACTTTGACGTTCAGAATGCCCATCAGCTTCTGCCAGAAGTTCGAGATGAACTGTCGCCCCCGGTCGGAGAGAATAGACCGTGGCAGACCGTGGACTTTGAACACGTGGTCTATGAACAGTTTGGCGGTCTGCTCTGCCGTGGCTACCTTCGCACACGGAATGAAGTGTGCCATTTTAGTAAACATGTCCACCACCACTAGCACTGCTGTCTTTCCCCTCGAACTGGGCAGATCCGTGACGAAGTCCAGGGCCACCCTCTCCCACGGTTCAGACGGTGTCTGCAGCGGTTCCAGCAGTCCCGCCGGCGGTTTGTGAACTGACTTGGCCCTTTGGCAGGTGTCACATCTCGAGACGTAATCCGCTACTTCCCCCCGCATCTTGGGCCACCAAAAGTCTCTGGCTACTAGTTCGACAGTCTTTTCTTTGCCAAAGTGCCCGGCGGTGGGAGCGTCGTGTAGCTGCTGCAGGACCCTTGCGCGGAGGTCGTCTCCCGGCACGTAGAGTGCTCCCTTGTGGAGGAGCAACCCATCTCGTATCTGGAACTCGTCGGCCTTCGCTGTGCCCTTGTGCACCTCCTCCATCTTGGCTTGTGCGAAGGGGTCTTCCCGCAGCGCGCGACGTACGGCGTCCAGGTCCACGGTTGCCGACGCGCATGCCCACGCTTCCGGTGCGAAAATGTGCTTGGCCGCCGACGGTACCGCCTCCTCAAGGTATTGCGGCTTTCTGGACAATGCATCTGCCATCACGTTGTTGTCGCCTGGGATGTACTCTATCTTGAAGTCGAAATCCGCGAAGAACTCTGCCCATCTAATGTGCCTCTGGTTGAGGAACCTAGCCGTGCGCCAGTACTCCAGATTCTTGTGGTCCGTGTGGACCTGCACTGTGTGTCTGGCTCCGATAAGGAAGTGCCGCCATGCCTTGAACGCTGCATGGATGGCTAGCAACTCCCTGTCCCAGATGGTATAATTCTGCTCCGACTTGCTGAGCTTCCTCGAGTAGAAGGCGCACGGCCTCCAGTCCCCCTGCTGGTCTTGTTGCAACAGGACGGCTCCCACGGCTCTGTCTGAGGCGTCTGTCTCCACCCTCATGGGTCTGCTGGGATTCACATGCAGCAGCTGCTCTTCGGACGCGAAGAGACGCTTGAGTTTCTGAAAGGACTGCTCCGCTTGCTCCGTCCAGATGAATTTCTTCTTCTTGGAGCTGAGCGTGTCGGTGATGGCCGCTGTCTGCATGGCAAATCCCTTGATGAACTTGCGGTAAAAGTTGGCAAAGCCGACAAACCGCTGGACTTCCTTCCGATTGCGTGGGCTCTTCCAGTCTAAAACTACGCGAACCTTGGCGCTGTCCATGGCGAGCCCCGTGTCCGACAACTTGTATCCCAGGAAATCCACCTCCGTCATGTCGAACTGGCACTTCTCCAGCTTGGCGTACAGCCTGTGCTCCTTCAGTCTCTGCAGAACTTCCCTGACATCCCTCTCGTGCGCCTCTCGCGATTCTGAAAAAATCAGGATGTCGTCCAGGAAGCATACGCACTTCTTGTAAAGGAGCCCCGCCAGCACATGATGCATAAATGCTTGGAAACAGTGAGAGCCATT
>NC_135671.1:41407260-41516502 GCF_964188315.1 Podarcis muralis | reverse complement strand
TGGGCAGCTACCAACAGAATATTAAACAGAATAAAACATCAAATATTAAAAACATCCCTAAAAAGGGCTGCCTTCAGATGTCTTCTAAAAGTCAGATAGTTGTTTTATTAAATAATAGCCCCCTCCACTCCTTCTGCACTTTATTAATAATGTTTCTCAAAATAGGATCCTGTGCAAAAAACAGGATTCCTCAGTTGTGATAATGCAGGGCTGGCTTGCCATCCAAAGGCCTCACATCATTGCCAAACCCATCCTTTACCTGCTTTATGTGGCGGTAGGATGCATTATGAAGCCATTGTCTTGCACGGAGGATGAAGAACAGTCAGGAAATGGGAATTAAGATTATTCATATGAACTCCCAAACTAAAAACCTTTCTCCATATGTTACAGCACAGCACTCCTGAGCAAGACGTCATGGTACCTGGAGGTCTGCACAAGAGGAAGTGACATCCCAGCCATTTTATTGCAGTGCTGTGCCACCTGCTAATAGGGATGCTGAGCACAGCAGTGGTTAAAATGATACCACTCATAATTTAGGCTAACACCCACTTTTCAACACAGCAAAGCAGAGCTCAGAATTAGTGCTGAACTCATCCAACTGTTTACATGCTTAGTGGCAAAAGGTGGGGAACTGGTCATTGGGCTAATGTGGTTACTTTGAGTCACTCCACCAGGCAAAAGTGGTTTGCCTTACTCCATCTTAGAAGCCAGAAATAGTTAAGAGAAATATTTTACCTCCTCTCATACTCCATTGCTACCCGTGAAGTGCAAGTGCTTCAGGAATCTCCCAACGCCAGGCTCTTCAGTGGGTGACTATCATTCCAGCATATCATGAAAAGTGGGGTGTCAATTATCTCTGCAGAGAAAATAGATGAAATAAATCAGCAGCATTTTCACACAGAGATTCCCACCCTAGCTTGGCACCAGCAATAATAATAAGAGGAAGATAGCATCTTTTTAAAACTAAACACCAGCATGTTATATACATAAGCATATATATATCCCATTTTATCTGGTTATTTCTCAGATCCGTCATTTCTATAGTACACTTAGACAACTTCAAAGCTATCCAAAGTATGAACTTTGCTAATGCCCATGTCAATATAAATACGGAACCAATTTGGCCCCTTGGTTCTGGATTAAGGCATGCTCAAAACCTAAACTCAGGCCTAGTTCACCAAGCTACAGTTCCTCCCTTATAAGGTGGCATGGCTACCCCACAGAATGAAAGTTGACAGATTACCATGTGACATTTTTCCTGAACCTTAATGGAGAACCACGACATACCTCAGACTCCTTCATCTTACTAGGAGGCAAAATTATCACTCCTAAATGAATCTTTTTTATATTTTAATCAGGTAAGCCTAGGTTCCAAGTCTCTACAGATGTATTCCAAGATTTGAAATCAACAGCTGTATGACCTTGAGCACATCATTATTGTGCCCATCAGAGAGATACCGTATTTTTCCATGTATAAAACTAGGGTTCCCCCCCCCTAAAAATGATGTCAAAATTAGGGGGCATCTTACACACAGGGCCATCTCCCCCCATTTTCTTAAATATGACTCTCCCAAAATAAGGGGCATCTTATACATGGGATTGTCTTACAGATGGAAACTACAGTAATTCTTTCCTGGATTTCAGGTGTTTGAGAGATTTAGAAAGATTTATGGGACTAAATAACTTTTGAGCCACAACAAATAAAGCTACAAATACCATAAAAATAAAATCCCTTTACAATAGCAACTGTGTCCTCTCACTCTCATTTGCAACCCAGGATTTATTACATCTCTTTGAGTCAGCAATCACCTATGAATGCAAAGCAGCCCTGTGAGCTTACAACACATATAGGGTTGAACACAACCAGGGCACTAGAAAATTACAAGATCCCTCTACAAATGACAGGTCTCTCCAGTGTCTGGCTATGATGCTTCTGGCTGCTGAGCGTAGGTGGGTTATGAGCTCTTTGTGTTGTGAGTGGGGGTTATTGTCTTGGAAGATGTTCAGTAGAGCCAGTTCTGGGGTGACTTCTAATACTTGCTTAGTTATTTTGCATATTTCTTGTATGATTGATGTCCAGAAGAGTTGGATCTTAGGATATTCCCACATGTGGAGGTGTGTCTGTGGAGGTACATCCTCTCCAGCATTTTGGTGAGGTTCCTGGGTGTATTAGCCTTAATTTTCATGGTGTTAAGTACCACCTGTGAGTTTCAGAGTGAATTCTTTTCTTTTCGCTGATATGGATTTAAAGGGAGGTTTAGACCACATTCTGGTTCATTGGGTGGGGTTAATCTCATAGCCTATGTCATCCTCCCAGTTTTTTGATTACGTTTAGGGGGTTTGTGGGATTCTGGAGTAGTATTTTGAATATTGTGGACACCATCCCTTTGCCGTGTCCCTTTGTTGTTAGGAGGAGGTTTTCAAAGGTTGCCAAGGGCCTAGCTGCTGCTGATTTTACTACTGGATTAAGAGAGCATGTAATTGGTGGTGTGTTAGCCAGGTCATTTGGGTGTCCCCTAGTTTGTCTTGTATTTCTTATGTAGACATGGTTTGTTATTTTTGTAGAAGTCTGTTAGGTGTATAAGCCTTTGGTTTGCCAGGTTTTATTTAATCTGGAAGTTTTGTGCTACATGGTGGAATAATGGGTGATGTGCCAGGGGAATTACAGTGGTACCTCGCAAGACGAATGCCTCGCAAGACAAAAAACTCGCAAGACGAAAGGGTTTTTGGTTTTTTGAGTTGCTTTGCAAGACGATTTCCCCTATGGGCTTGCTTCGCAAGACGGAAACGTCTTGCAAGTTTGTTTCCTTTTTCTTAACACCGTTAATACAGTTGCGACTTGACTTCAAGGAGCAACTCATAGCACGCGGTGTGGTAGCCTTTTTTGAGGTTTTTGAAGACTTTGGTGATTTTTGAAGCTTTTCCAAATCTTTTCCAAAACCGTGCTTCGCAAGACGAAAAAACTCGCAAGACGAAAAAACTCGCGGAACGAATTAATTTCGTCTTGCGAGGCACCACTGTAGTGGGGATAGGGTTGGGGACAGCTTACCTACTTCTTTCCATGCTTTAAACTTTATTGATTTGTCACCATAAGGGTTTGTAGTTGTGGAGGTATAATTTGTTGAGGTTTCTGGTTATTTGTACCCCTAGGTATCTGAACTTGGTGCAGCAAAGTTTTATCTTGGTGATTTTGGTGAATTCTTTTTGGGTATGGGGTGTATGTTGAAGCACATAGCCTCAGAGGGTTTGTAAGAAGTTGGGACCAAATTCCATGTTAGTATTGCTAATAGGTATTTCCACTCTAAGCAATCAAAAGCTTTGACTTCCGGTTTTTACTGCCTCTGGGACAGGTGTGCTTCACAGAGGCTCCAAGAAGCAGCTGTTAGAAGGGTTTTATGGGGGGGGGGTAACACAGAGGCTATGCGTCCCCAGAAAAGATTCAGGGGGTGACCCTGAATCGAAAGTATCCAGCGGTGTCAAGAAAGGGTGCTCCATATTCTCCATCTTAAGCAATAGGTGTTAAGAGCATAGAGCCCCCGACGCGTGGAGATGAACACCCCTTGACAAAAAGCCTCAGACCCGAAACGGTAAGAGCGGCGGTAGAATTTCCAGTTCCTTTTATCCCTAATATCAACTATCTGGCTGCTAAAGAGATGCGAAAGTTAAGAGAAACAAGTGAACTGTAATAACAGTAAACACAACGTTTGTGAGGTCGTGGGAGGGGACGTAAAACAAAGAGTATCCTCCAGCAGACCAGAACACCAGGAACAGGAAATTCTTTTCACTGTATATAAAAGATAGCACAGGAAACCTCCACAAGTTTCAGTTTTAAAAAAGATAATTGTAAGGAGTAATCTGCAGTGACCATGCCTGCCCCCCTGGAAAAATAAAAAGACTGTGAGGAATCTAAACTGCTGGTGTGTGCGTGTGGGGAAACAGCAATACAGTGGTGCCTCGCAAGACGAAATTAATTCGTTCCGCACGTTTTTTCTTCTTGCGAGTTTTTTGTCTTGCGAAGCACGGTTTCCCATAGGAATGCATTGAAAATCAATTAATGTGTTCCTATGGAGACCGCTTGCCAGGCTGGCGGTGCGGAGAAGGGCTTTTCTCCCCACCGCAAGCCTTCAGGACAGGTACGGGAACAGAGGGGAAGGCGCACAGCGCTTCTCCTCTGTTCCCAGGGCTTGCGGTGGGAGGAGGGTTTTTCCTCCCCACCGCCAACATTCAGAACAGCATTCTGAATGTTGGCGGTGGGAAGGAAAACCCTCCTCCCACCGCAAGTCTTCAGGACAGCCATCCGAAGGCTGGTGCGGGGAGAAGGTCTCTCCGCCCCACTGCCAGCCTTCAGAGGAGCCTTCCGAAGGCTGGCGGCGGGAGGAGGTCTCTCCGCCCCACCACCAGCCTTCGGAGGAGGTCCGAGGACAGTGGGGAAGACGCGCTGCGCTTCCCCGCTGTCCCAGAGATTTCCCTATGGGCTGTCTTGCGAAGGAAGCCCATAGGGAAATTCGTTTTGCGAAGCGCCTCCAAAACGGAAAACCCTTTCGTCTAGCGGGTTTTCCGTCTTGCGAGGTGTTCGTCTTGCGGGGCACCACTGTACTAAATGAGACCTCCAGCAACTGGTGGGAGATATAAAACCACAATTAGATATTAAATAATGGAACAGGGGCAGCAGTGGAAAAAGATAAGGGAAGGAAAGCCCAATACAGCGATAAAGTAAAACGCAGAGGAAAGCGCAAAAGCTCAAAGGTCTACAAGCGTAAAAGGACTCAGCAGTAAAGCTGGAAAGGAACGGAGGACACAAAGGAACACCAAAAGAGAAACAATCTTGAACTAAATATTTAACTTTTACTCACAATAAATATGGCGCAGCATGATTTGTAAGGGGATTGAGCTGCAGCATGACTCAGGAGAAGGAAAGGGAAGAAGACAAAGAGATGAACGGAAGACTACAAGAGAGACGGTGGCAAGAAAGAGTGGAAGGACTAGACACAGCGACACCAGGTGGTGAGAAAAAGAAACAGCACCCTATTTTAATAGGTGCTTTATATGAAAGAAATATTTAAGTAGAAATAAAATAGAAAGGGAGGGATTAACAACAACACATAAATTGATTGGAGAAATAATACCAGCAAAAAATACTGGAAATTTCATTAGAAAAAGGAGGGGAGGAAAAATAACTTGGAAATCTCGAAAGATATCTTTTGGCTCTGATATCTGTTGAATAAGTGGTTCTATTTTGATTGCATTCTATTTATTAGTAATTGGGAATAGTGGTATAAAGTCGGTTCACAGAGAAATATCAATTACTCCAATATCTGGAAGGAGTTAAAACATTTTCTTGGAGAATAAGGAGTAGACTAAGCTGCAACTTCTATAAAAAGTGAACGGAGGAATGCAAATGGGGTGGGCAACCATAACAATGGTGTGATAACTGAGCTTTTTCAGAAGTCTGGTCTATTGGAAAAAGTAATCATATTCAACCAAAATGATTAAGGGAAAAGACCAATATGTCATCAAACAAAAAACAAAATGTGGGCCCAATCTATAATCAACAGGGCAGAAGGAATTCTGGGATGGACCAGGAGATGTATTTAAACGAATTAATTTGGAGTCTGAAGGGCGATATAGGGGAAATGAAAAAAGAATTTAGTGATTTTAAGATAGAGATGAACAACAAAGTAAAAGGAATGGATGATAAATTGGATAGGATGGGTGGGGAAATTGAGGGAAATACTAAATCAATTATAAAATTATAAATTTTAAAAACACAAGTAAACAATCTTCTCAAGGAAAATAAAGAACTAACAAAAATGGTACATGAACTTAAAAACAAAACACAACATTTGGAAGAGTTTTCCAAAAAATCCTCCAAAGAATTAAGAGAAAATAAGAAAGAATGTGAAAAGGTTAAGAGAAAATAAGGAATTTAAAATCACACAGGAAGCAACCTGGGATGCAATGTCCATTCTTCAGATGCAAGTCAGAGAAAAAACTCTCAGAATATGGGGTGTCCCAGAGGTGCCAGAGGAAAATATACAAAAAAACCATTATTAAAGAGCTAGCCAATTGGTTAGAGATAAAGAAAAATGAAATATTAGAGAATACAGAAAATATATTCAGGGTTAACTCTAGGAAAGCAAAGGCAAATAAATGGCCTGGGGATTGCCTGATCACATTCACATCAAATAAACTAAGAAATAAGATTTTACAATTTAAAAGGAAAAAGAAATTCAAAATTGAGGAGAAGATATTAACATTTTGAAAGATTCCCCCCCAACTACTGAAAAAGAGAGACAAATAGCAATTTCTGACTAGAGCTCTAAAAGCAAAATCAATATTCTTCAAATGGGAGTTCCCTGAAGGAATTTATTTCACCTTCAAAGGGAAGAGGAGGAGACTAGAAACAGTAAAAGAAGCCGAAAAACTCCTCAGGACGTATAGGAACGAACTAGGAAGTGAGAGACAGATACCAAAAAGAGTCCAGTCCAAAAACTACAACCCTAGAACACGGTAGTGAAAACGAGTAGAAGTTCAATAAAGTATTGGGTATTAATTTCTGTAACTAGTTTATTTTCTTTATTATATTTTAATGAATAAAAATGAATTTAAAAACATTGTCTTGGAATGTTAACGGACTAAATGAAAAGAAAAAAAAGCAACAAAATACAACATATTCTGATCACACAGACTTGATGTTACTTGTTTTCAAGAAAAGCATGTCACAAGAGAAAATAAAAGTGTTAATAAAACCCAAATTAGGAAAAGAATTTACCTCAGCAGACCAGGTAAAAAAAAGAGAAGTGGTGATTTATGTTAAACCCTGTTTAGAACCAGTACAGAACAACCTGTGTTGCAAACTTAACACAACAAACAACACAAGCAACACGATGACCAGTATACTAGATAGCACTGCAATTCTTATTGCATAATATACATAATTTGGTACAACAAAAACAAAAACAAAATGTGTACACTTGTAAATTCTCTAATATATTTGAAATCAAATGAACACATGTCTGTCAATCTTTGAAAGTCCGTAGAAGTATAATAAGTCTATAATCAAAACAAAGTAATAGACGCTATCTTGTGAGCTAAACGGAAAAACTTTTTAGGCGTTCGTGGTGCCGAAGTAGTAAGTGAATAACAATGTAGGACAGTGATCCTGGATAATCTGACTGTTTCGCTGGAATCTTCTTCAGCACAACTACAAAAGAATTCAAATATGAAACAATGACCTGTGTACGTGAAAAATATATAAACTTCACACTTTACAACCCATATGCTACAAATACAATAAGAACAAGGGTACATACCCCATAGATTAGAAAAATGCACAAGGAGCAGTGGTCATGAGGATATGTAACTACTGCTACTAGTTGCATGATACCTGAAGCATAAGTAACCATTCCCAGGTTGCACTCATTACTTGGAGACTGAATTACAGTAATTCAATTTAAAGTTACAGAGCAATATAACGGCAATAGAAAAACATCAAATAAAACAATTTAAATCCAGTTCAGAATTAAGTCCTTCAGCGTGAATGGTCTTAAACATAAAAATGATTGTGATTCTTTGTCGTAGCCATCTTTCATGATCTTGTCCCCATATGATTTTGTGTGCGTGAAATATTAGAAGGGCTGAGTAGTACAGAACGATCCTTCACAAATTATTTAATTTTAGATTTATTGACTACATCGAGAGGATATCCCCTAGCATATAAAGAATCAGCTAGCTGGTCAACATTCTTATGAAAATCATCATCAAGAGAGGAATTCCTTTTAAGACGTAGGAGTTGTCCATATGGTAAGTTGTTCCTAAGTTGTTTAGGGCGAAATGAGGAATACTGTAGGAGGGAATTACAATCTGTGGGTTTTTTATGAGGTTTGACAGCTAAAAAGCCATTATGTTTTATGACCTCCACATCTTAAAAAAAAACCAAGATACGGGGCTATGGTGACCTGAAACAATAAAAACAAATTATCAATAAATCTGAAATAAAGTATTAAAGCAGATGCAAAGGGATTGTTGTTTAAAATATATTTCTCAAATTCACCCATGAAAATATTTGCTACTGAAAGGGCTATGGGAGAACACATAGCTACACCTTGTGATTGAAAATAAAATTGGTTGATAAAACGGAAATAGTTCTTTTCGAAAATAATGTCCAATAAATCCAAAAGGAAATCGGGCGGGGGTATGGGATCAGTACGAGACCGTAACAAATGACTAATAATGGAACGTGCCTCATCCAAAGGGATATTGGTGTATAATGAGGCAACATCCAAAGTAGCAAGAACCATGGTATCAGTAACTTTAGTATGTTCAATGATACAATGAAATGGACCATGTCGTGCAAATATGCTGGTGAATCCTTCGCAAATGGTTGCAGGAAAATATCCAAATATTTAGCAGAAGGCTCCAAGACGGATCCCGACCCAGAGACTATGGGCCTGCCAGGGGGAGAATGAATGTTTTTAAGAATTTTGGGAAGGCAGTAAAAAATCGGGATATGAGGAAAAGGAGGTAATAAGAACTCAGATGTTTATCAATGGTTCTGACGCTATATGCTTGTTGTAAGACTGTCTTTAAGATGGTAGCTATAGAATCCGTTGGATCTTTTGATGTTTTCTGATAAAACCTTACATCAGATAACAATCTCTTCGCCTCCATGATGTATTGCTGAGTATTTTGAATAACAATACCACCCCCTTTGTCTGCTGGCTTTATGATGATATTTGGATCATGTGATAAGGTTTTTAAACAATCACGTTGAAGCCTGGACAAATTATCTTTAACATTGGGCCCTTCTTCTCCATTTTTTCCAAATCACGTAGGACCAAATGATGAAATAAAGAAATAGATGGATTGGAATTGGCTGGAATGTACATGGATTTGGGTCTAAATTGGCGTTCCAATTGGTCACTTATACCAAATATGTCACATAATCTATTATTACGTATGAACTTGAATAAATCAACTCTTGTTCAGAAAGCATTATAAGCAGGTTTGGGAACAAAACCTGTTGTTGCTGTTGTTGTTGTTTAGTCGTTTAGTCGTGTCCGACTCTTCGTGACCCCATGGACCAGAGCACGCCAGGCACCTCTGTCCTCCACTACTTCCCGCAGTTTGGTCAAACTCATGCTGGTAACCTCGAAAACACTATCCAACCATCTCATCCTCTGTCGTCCCCTTCTCCTTGTGCCCTCCATCTTTCCCAGCATCAGTGTCTTCTCCAGGGAGTCTTCTCTTCTCATGAGGTGGCCAAAGTACTGGAGCCTCAGCTTCACGATCTGTCCTTCCAGTGAGCACTCAGGGCTGATTTCCTTAAGAATGGATGCGTTTGATCTTCTTGCAGTCCATGGGACTCTCAAGAGTCTTCTCCAGCACCATAATTCAAAAGCATCAATTCTTCGGCGATCAGCCTTCTTGATGGACCAGCTCTCACTTCCATACATCACTACTGGGAAAACCATGGCTTTAACTATACGGACCTTTGTTGGCAAGGTAACGTCTCTACTTCTCAAGGTGCTGTCTAGGCCTGTCATTGCCCTTCTCCCAAGAAGCAGGTGTCTTTTAATTTCGTGGCTGCTGTCACCATCTGCAGTGATCATGGAGCCCAAGAAAGTAAAATCTCTCACTGCCTCCATTTCTTTCCCTTCTATTTGCCAGGAGGTGATGGGACCAGTGGCCATGATCTTCGTTTTTTTGATGTTGAGCTTCAGATCATATTTTGCGCTCTCCTCTTTCACCCTCATTAAAAGGTTCTTTAATTCCTCCTCACTTTCTGCCATCAAGGTTGTCATCTGCATATCTGAGGTTGTTGATATTTCTTCCGGCAATCTTAATTCCAGCTTGGGATTCATCCAGCCCAGCCTTTCGCATGATGTATTCTGCATATAAATTAAATAAGCAGGGAGACAAAATACAGCCTTGTCGTACTCCTTTCCCAATTTTGAACCAATCAGTTGTTCCATATCCAGTTCTAACTGTAGCTTCTTGTCCCACATAGATTTCTCAGGAGACAGACGAGGTGATCAGGCACTCCCATTTCTTTAAGAACTTGCCATAGTTTGCTGTGGTCGACACAGTCAAAGGCTTTTGCATAGTCAATGAAGCAGAAGTAGATGTCTTTCTGGAACTCTCTAGCTTTCTCCATAATCCAGCGCATATTTGCAATTTGGTCTCTGGTTCCTCTGCCTCTTCTAAATCCAGCTTGCACTTCTGGGAGTTCTTGGTCCACATACTGCTTGAGCCTTCCTTGTAGAATTTTAAGCATAACCTTGCTAGCATGTGAAATGAGTGCAATTGTGCGGTAGTTGGAGCATTCTTTGGCACTGCCCTTCTTTGGGACTGGGATGTAGACTGATCTTCTCCAATCTTCTGGCCACTGCTGAGTTTTCCAAATTTGCTGGCATATTGAGTGTAGCACCTTAACAGCATCATCTTTTAAAATTTTAAATAGTTCAGCTGGAATACCATCACTTCCACTGGCCTTGTTATTTGCAGTGCTTTCTAAGGCCCATTTGACTTCACTCTCCAGGATGTCTGGCTCAAGGTCAGCAACCACACTACCTGGGGTGTACGAGACATCCATATCTTTCTGGTATAATTCCTCTGTGTATTCTTGCAACCTCTTCTTGATGTCTTCTGCTTCTGTTAGGTCCTTACCACTTTTGTCCTTTATTATGGTAATCTTTGTACGAAATTTGGTATCTGAAGAAGTGTGCATGCACACGAAAGCTCATACCAAGAACTAACTTAGTTGGTCTTTAAGGTGCTACTGCAAGGAATTTTTTTTGTTTTGACTATGGCAGACCAACACGGCTACCCATCTGTAATTTGTACGAAATGTTCCTTTCATATATCCAATTTTCTTGAACAGATCTCTGGTTCTTCCCATTCTGTTGTTTTCCTCTATTTGTTTGCATTGCTCATTTAAGAAGGCCTTCTTGTCTCTCCTTGCTATTCTTTGGAAATCTGCATTCAATTTCCTGTATCTTTCACTATCTCCCTCGCATTTTGCTTGCCTTCTCTCCCCCTTCAGGAGTCTGCCCTTCTGAAAATCCCCTCGGTTAAGAGCTGTACCCTATGTGGGAGAGGGCGCAAGGAGACTTGTGATTCCTCTCTGTCCGACTGGGATGACAGACTGGATTGACTAATGGTTCTGTTATCAATATGTAACTGAGACTGTAATGAAGGAGAAACTTTTTTGAACCATGGATATACCTGATCTGTTTCATAATACTGAATATCAAGTGAAAATTTACAAGTTTTCCAAGATAAAATGGAGTCTGAATATTTCTTCAATTGGGACTGCATAGTCTCAATTTGCTTATTAATAATGGCACTCTCAAAAGAGGAATTAATTTGATCTTTGATCTTAGCAGTCTCATTTTGCGTAGTAACCACTTCCGCCTTAGACCTCTGAACTAAAATTAACATTAAATCAAAAGAACATTTGTTGAGAATGGAAATCAATTTCTGTTTAAATTCAATATTGTTGGTAAACAAAGTAGACGCCTTTTGTAGTCTCAAACTCCTGGGTATATGGTTGGACTTAAGGTAATTCAATAGAGAGGAAGCATGGAACTCGTAACGAATCTTGCGCTTCTGCATATAAAGAAGCTGAGAAAAATCAACATTAGGGGGAACAGGATTGCTATTCTCTGACCCTAATGGAAGAATAATAATTAAAATAAAAAGCCAAGGAGAAAAGGTTATCATTGCAGGTGTATACGTACCTAATGAAAAAAAATCAATTTTCTTCAAAAACCTAGAAAAGAAACTGTTAGATTATTTGGAAAAAAGCAAAATACTTTTGCTTGGTGATTTTAATGGAGTAATCAACCCTCTAATAGATAGAACTGGAGAAAATAAAGGACAAGGGAATCTACCACCCAGTTTTGTTAATTTGGTAAAAAATCTAGACTTAAAAGACTCCTAGAGGTATAAGCATGGGTCTGAAAGAGATTGGAGCCGACTTCCAGTGGAGCCGCGGCCATGAAAAGAAGCGTGAGATAACCCTCGGGGGGGGGGTCTCGGGCAACGCAGGAGGTTTTTAGAGGCTCTGCGAAGGCTATGCGGACCTCAAAACCCCAAGAGGATTATCTTGGGGGACGGAGTACCTGGCGGTGCCTGGTCATGCTCTCCTGCTCCCCGGGCTTTAGACAATAGGCTCGGAGACGGAATGGAGCTGCGGGCATGGAGGGGAAGCAGCAGATCCCGCGTTGTGCAGTCTCAGGCTTCTAGTGAAAGCAGCAAGCTTCCAAGACTAAAAAAATGGATTTGGACTATAATTAAAAGCAGTTACTGCTTGAGGATTTTAAAAAGTGAAAATTATTAAGATTCGGTGCGCTGAGGGGCGAAAAAAAGGGAGTCCGTCCCGGCGGTGAGGAGAGGATGGCGGAAGGTTGAAAAGAGGAGAGAAAGTAAGAAAGTAGCTGCTGAGTGAGTGTTGTACTGTTTAAATGTTCCGAGGCAAGGACTCTTGCTGAGATAATTGGGTGGTGTATAAGGTGAATAAAACTTGTGTATCATCCTGGTCGGAGTACTTTGTGTCAGCGGCCAGAAATCAAGTTCGTTACGTTCCACCATTTTTATTTGTATTTCTACCTTCTTTGAGGAGAGACTCTGCAGATCTTAAATTGTTAAAATTAATAGAAACATGAACTTTAATTTAATATTGAGGAAAGTTAAGACGTCCGGCTAAAGTCTACATGAGGAGATTTTGGGGCTGTTTTACTCGTGAGGGAGTAAAAGAGAGCTGGATTCAACACGCCCAAACTCCCCCCCCCCCCCCGCTTCTTCTTCTTTGCTGTCTGTGAGAAGGGAGTCACTACGATTCACTCTTTCCTGATCATTGGTTCCTCCTGGAGAGAATTTTGGATTAAGCCGACAAACGGTGGAAAAAAGAAGATCCCTAATTTGGATTACAAAATTTTGAATTACTGCTTTTTTTGTGGTTCCCCCCTTTTTTTCTTTTGCATTTTTCTTTTTGCTTTTTTCCTGCTTTTTATGGCAGTTTCTCTGTCTAGTCCTCCAGCCATGTGAAAGGAGAGATATTCTCTGATGAGCAAAGAAATTGAAAGTAACTTTGCTTAAGGAAAGGTTACTATTGGAACTGCTGCCATCGTGTGGGGACGGAGGGGAACTGCAATTGAAAGACTGTTCATTTAAATTTGCGATCCCTAGAGGTAGACGAGATGGTTGGATAGTGTTCTTGAAGCTACCAGCATGAGTTTGACTAAACTGCGGGAGGCAGTGGAAGACAGAAGTGCCTGGTGTGCTCTGGTCCATGGGGTCACGAAAAGTCGGATACAACTAAACGACTAAACAACAACAGAGATAGAAAATAGAACTGTGTTAGTTAATTCATTATTTGAACAAGTTATTGTGTTAAAATGAAGGAGGGAGAACACCAGGGGAAAGAAGACCATCTAGACAGGAGAATGGCAAGAATGGGAAAGAGATTAAAGACTATGATACTTTGTTAGTCAAAATAAGGAAGGAATTTAAACAAAAAGTATATTGGAAAAAAAATTATTGGAAGTGCAGGACACATTAGACAAAAAACTAGAGGGGGTGGTGGGGGAAGTCACTACTGACAAAGTAAATTTAACGGTAAGATCTAAAGTGTTAAGAGGACTCAATGAAATTAATCAAAAAATTAGCGATCTGGATGGACATGAAAGAAGAGGATATTGGATTTACAATTGCAAATGCATTTAGAATAAAAGTAAAATCTGCCAAAGCAAGAGGGAAGAAATTGCCGCGGGATGTGCTGGTTATGTTTAATTCTATGGACATTAGGAATGAAATATTGAGATTAAATTATAATAAAAATTTGCACATTGACGGGAAGGCAATTATCATATTTAAAGAAATTCAATTCAGATTTCTTCGAAGAAGGGATGTTTACAAACAATTAGTGAGCCAGTTAAAGAAAAATGGAATTCAACACAGATGGGAATTTCCGGAAGGGATTTCCTTCTGCTACAAAGAAAAGAGATTTAAATTATCTAGCCCTCAGGATCTTGAGAAATTTGCTAGAAGATACGATAAGGAGTTGGGAAAGGTGGAGAAGATAAGACCAGTAGGAGAACAGCAAGAGGAAGAGAGAAGAGAAGAGGAAGAGGAGGAAGAAGAGGAGGACGAAGGAGAGGAAGAAGAAGAAGAGACTAACAGCAAAGAATACCAAATTTGAACCAGATTTCACAACAGCTTTAAATAAATAAAAATGGCTTTGAGAATATTGTCATAGAATGTAAATGGGCTTAATAATAAAAGTAAAAGAAATCAAATCGAACATGTATTGATTAAACTGAACCTTGATATAATTTTTTACAAGAAACATATGTCGCAAGAAAACACAAGAGGATTTTAAGCAATAAAAGAATAGGGAGAGACTTTATTGCTTCAGATAAAAACAAAAAGAGGTGTGGTGTTATATATAAAAGAAAAACTTGACCCAAAATTAATTTATAAAGACGAAGATGGAAGAGTGTTAATAGTGCAAATTACATTTCAAGGGGAGAAGATAATTGTAGCTGGAATTTACGCACCTAATGATAAAAAGGCGGACTTTTATTCAAAACTTAGCAAAACGTTGCTGGATTTTCTGGACCAACAATTGATATTAATGGGAGACTTTAATGGTGTGGTTTTTCCAGACCTGGACAGATCAACAAAAAAAGAGACACAAATGAGGGTAAATTACCCAGACCGTTTTTTGATCTGGTGGACACTATGGGACTAATAGATATATGGAGACTAAAACCCCCCACAACAAAACAGTTTACTTTCCCCCCGGATCCAAATCAAAGTTGGGGGAGAACAGACTTTATTTGGACATCTAAGGAATTAGTCCCAAGAATATACAAATCGGAAATTCTTCCAATGACTTTCTCCGACCACAACCCGGTGTATCTGGAGGTGAGAGGAAAAGATCCTTCATCATTTAGATGGAGAATGAATGAAAGTTTATTCAATATCAAAAGATAATAAACAAGGCAAAAGAAACAATTATAGAATATTTTAATTGGAACTTAAATAAAAGAACACCCATAGAAACAGTATGGGATGCAAGCCAAGTCGTTATGAGAGGCTTCTTAATTCAAAAAAATAGTTTTCAGAAAAGGGGTAGAGAAAAGAAAAAAGAGGAAATTCTAGCTCACCTAATGGAGAATGACAGATTGCTAACAATTAAACCAAAAGATGAAACAATAAAACAAAATAGAAAGTTGTTGCAGGCTCAGTTTTCCATGGTGGTATATCAAGAAGTAGAATGGAGAATAAAAATGCTGAGACAAAAGAACTTTGAATCGGTTAATAAAATAGGAAAATATCTGGCATGGCAACTAAAAACAAGACAAAAACAAAATGTAATATGCAAAATAAGAGAGGGAAAAAAGATGATAGAGGACCCCAAAGAAATAAGAAAGGTATTTCAGAAATACTATAAAGACCTATATAAGAAAGAGAAAGAAACTGGCAATAGAAGATTATATACAAAAACACCAATTACGACAGATTACATTAAGAGAAAGAACAATTAAATCAGACAATTACAGAACAAGAAATTGGAAAGGCAATAAAGAAAATGAAAATTGGGAAAACTCCACGTCCAGATGGCATTTCAGCTAAATACTACAAAACATTAAGTGACCAAATAACCCCGGTGTTGTGTGAGGTGATGAATAATATTTTAAAGGAAGGGGAAATCCCCGGCACTTGGAAAGAAGCACATATTACTTTAATTCCAAAAAAATATACTGACGGTTTAGAAGTCAAAAATTACAGACCTATTTCATTACTGAATAATGACTATAAAGTATTTGCAGATGTTTTGGCAGAAAGACTAAAAAGACTTCTAAATGAAATAATCCATAAAGATCAAGCTGGATTTTTACCGGGGAGACAGCTGAAGTATAATGTGAGAAATACTGTAGACATTATTGAGTATTTAGAAAGTAGAAATGACAAACAAGCGGCATTGGTCTTTATTGACGTGGAGAAAGCATTTGATAATGTCTCCTGGTGGTTTATGAAATTTGAAAATAATGGGAATTGGAGAAGGGTTTATGAAGGGTTTTGAAGTTATATATCAAGTTCAAAAAGCCAAACTTATTATAAATAATAATGTATTGGAAACTTTCAATATTTCTAAGGGGACTAGACAGATATGTCCTCTGTCACCCCTGTTGTTTATCAGTTTTAGAGGTTCTAAATAAGACTCTGAGAGAAACTTCAGAAATTAGAGGGATCAAGGTAGGATCTAAAGAATTCAAAATAAAAGCATTTGCGGATGATTTAGTTCTAACATTACAGGATCCAAAGAGAAGTGTACAAGAAGCCTTACAGAGAATAGAAGAATAAAGTGGTGGGGTAAAGTGGTGGGGTTCAAACTTAATAAGAGTAAGACCAAAATGTTAAATATGAATAAAGAAGAGACAGGAGAACTGCAACAGGAGACAGGAATTATGGTGGCCAAGAAAGTGAAATATCTGGGAATATAGTTGACAGCAAAAAATATAAATCTGTACAAAGATAATCATGAAGTTACATGGAAAGAGATTAAGAAAGATTTAGAAGTTTCGGACAGACTGAGACTCTCCTTTTTAGGGAGGGTATCAGTGATTAAAATGAACATTTTACCCAGAATGTTATTTTTGTTCCAAACAATTCCAGTGATTAAGGGGTCAAAACAATGTAAAGAGTGGCAGAAAATACTGGCCAGATTTGTCTGGCAGGGAAAGAGGCCAAGAATAAAAATGAAGATTTTGGTAGATAAAAAAGAAAGAGGCAGTTTTTCCCTGCCAGACATGAACCTTTATTATGAAGCAGCTTGACTTACTTGGATAAGAGACTGGATAAAATTAGAAAATACAGACCTCTTGGACCTAGAGGGGCATGATAACAGGTACGGGTGGCACTCGTACCTGTGGTATGATAAGGTGAAGTTTCATAGGGGTTTCCTAAATCACGTAATAAGAAGATCTATATATTAGGTATGGGACAGAAACAAAAACTTACTGGAGAGGAAAACCCCTTGGTGGATATCACCAATAGAAGTGTTAACCATTAAGAAAGCAAATATGGAAGGAAAGAGGGCCACCTATAAAGAACTTACCAGAAAAACCGAACAAGGGATAAAACTTAAACCAGATGTGGAGATAAGAGAATTTGCTTACAGGGTGGTTGCAGTATCATCAAGTCAACGATATACAGTGGTGCCTCACGAGATAATAATAATAATAATAATAATAATAATAATAATAATAATAATAAATTTTATTTATATCCCGCCCTCCCCAGCCTTAGCCGGGCTCAGGGCGGCTAACAACAATAAAACAGTACAAAAGTACAGCCGCGATCTGTTCCGCGATTCTTTTCTTCTAGCGGTTTTTTCGTCTTGCGAAGCAACCCCATTGGCGGCTGAGCGGCTTAGCGCTATTAGCGATTTAGCGCTATTAGCGGCTTAGCGGGCTTAGCGGCTAAGCTGTTAAAAGGCTATTAACAGCTTAGCCTTTTTGAAAAGGGGGGGGAGCGGGGGGGAAATGGCAAGACTCGCAAGACGAAAACGAAGCAAGCCCATAGGGAACTTCGTCTTGCGAAGCGCCTCCGCGACGGAAAACCCTTTCGTCTAGCAGGTTTTCCGTCTTGCGAGGCATTCGTCTTGCGGGGCACCACTGTACTGAAAGAGGACAAAAAGAAATTGGGGTTTGAAGATAAGAAATCAAAATTTCAAATAGGTATTATAGATAGCAGAAATAAATTATTATCTAAAATGTATAATTTGTTATTGGACTGGTACACTGAAGATGAAGAAGTAAAAGAAGTCATGATAAAATGGGCCACTGATTTTGGATATAATATTGAATTAGACGCATGGCATGATTTATGGAATGTAAATATGAAATTTATGACTTGTACAGCATTAAAGGAGAATTTATGGGAAATGATTTATAGGTGGCATCTTACGCCGGTAAAATTGGCAAAGATGTACAGAATGAAAAATAAGAAATGCTGGAAATGCAGAGAGGCGGAGGGCAATCTTTACCACATGTGGTGGACCTGTGGTAAAGTGAAAAATTTCTGGGAATTAATTTACAGTGAATTCAAGAAAACTTTTAAATACACTTTTCCAAAAAAGCCCGAAGCCTTTCTACTGGGGTTGATGGAGAAGGAATTTTTTTAAAAAAGATTTTAAAAAGTTTCTATATGCCACAGCGGCAGCAAGAATTATGCTGGCCCAGAACTGGAAAACAGAAGCAATTACCATTGCGGAATGGCAGGTTAAGATGATGAGTTACCCAGAACTGGCCAGATTGTCAGGAAGAATTCGAGACCAGGATGAACAGAAGTTTCAAGAAAGCTGGAGTAAATATATGGTGTATATAAGAGATAACTCTTACAACTTATGGTAAATATAAAGTTAAATAAATAGAATAAGCGATGTAAGAAAATATAAGATACTTGCTGAAGGGGTGTAGAGAAGTCAGAAGCTCGGCAGAGCTAAAGGCAATTATGTGACATATTTGTATTTTAAGTGTATGTTTAATGAAAACAATAAAAATTTATTGGTAAAAAAATATGAAAGAGATTAGAGCCAAATGAATCAGTAAGCAGGATTGATGCCATATGGGTCCCGACAGATATGCTAAGGAGGATCGAGGAATCACAAATTCTACCAAAAACCATCTCGGATCATAATCTGATTTTATTAAAACTTAAATCAGACTGGAGAACAGGAATAAAAAGATGAAAGTTTCATGAATCTTTACTTAATGATGAAAGAGTATTAGAGGGTGCAAAAAGAACTATGAAAGAATTTTTTGAATTAAATAACAAACAAGACACTGAACCTACAATAGTATGGGACGCTGGCAAGGCAGTTATCAGAGTATTTTATAAAGCAAAATGCCTTACAAAGAAAAGGAAAAGAGAAGGAAAAAATGATTTCATCACATTGATTCCTAAATTGGAAACTGAAAAAACTCAACTTAAGAACTACCGTCCCATCTCACTCCTAAATGTGGATTACAAAATTTTTGCAGACATTTTGGCAAGCAGACTTAAAAAAGTACTTAATGAAGTAATTCACAAGGACCAGGCAGGCTTTCTTCCAGGTAGACATTTGTCTGACAACACTAGGAACATTGTTGATATTTTGGAACTTTTACAAGCAAATATCAACACCAGAGCAGTGTTAATTTTTATTGATGCGGAGAAGGCCTTTGACAATATTTCTTGGATGTTTATGAAGAAAAACTTGGAAGGGATGGGAGTGGGACGGGGGTTTGAAAATGGAATAGAAGCTATCTATTCAGAGCAAAAGGCAAAACTGATAGTGAACAATGTGGTGACAGACGAATTCAAAATTGAAAAAGGGACACGACAGGGGTGCCCCTTATCCCCTCTTTTATTTATCTCAGTCCTGGAGGTGCTCTTGAACATGATTAGGGAGGACCGGTTGGTGCAGGGAATACAGGTCGGAGTGAAACAATATAAACTGAAAGCTTTCGCAGATGATCTGGTCTTAACACTACAGGAGCCAGAATCTAGTACAAAAAGAGTTCTAGAATTGATACAAGAGTTTGGTCGGGTGGCGGGTTTCAAACTGAATAAGCAAAAAACCAAGGTTTTGGCAAAAAATTTGACATCATTGGAAACAGAGGGGTTTCAGAGGGAGACAGAACTAAGTGTGGTTAAAAGAGTGAAGTACCTAGGGGTCCATTTGTCTGCTAAAAATTTGAATTTATTTAAAGACAACTATGAAAAATGTTGGACGGAAATTAAAAAAGATTTAGAAACTTGGTCAAGATTGAAACTTTCCTTGTTGGGTAGAGTTGCAGCCATAAAAATGAATGTATTGCCGAAAATGTTATTTTTGTTCCAAACCCTACAGATTGTGGACAGAGTGGAATGCTTTGGAAAGTGGCAGAAGGATATTTCTAAGTTTGTTTGGCAGGGCAAAAAGCCCCAAATAAAGTTTAAAATATTAACTGATTCAAAAGAAAGAGGGGGGTTTGCCCTGCCAGACCTAAGGTTGTACTATGAAGCTGCAGCCTTCTGTTGGATGAAAGATTGGCTACTTCTAGAGAACACTGATGTCCTAGATCTGGAAGGGTTTGATAACGCGTTTGGTTGGCATGCATATCTGTGGTACGACAAGGTAAAGGCTCATAAAATGTTTAAAAACCATATTGTCAGAAAAGCAATATTTATGGTCTGGACAAAATACAAGGACTTACTTGAAAGTAAGACCCCGAGGTGGTTATCACCAGCAGAGGCCAAGGCCTGGAAAAAACTTAATATGGAGGTTGGTTGGCCGAAATTTGGGGAAATTTTAGAAAAAGATGGAGAAAATTGGAGGTTGCAGAGTTATGAAAAATTAAAAAATAAGGTGCAAAATTGGTTCCATTATGCCCAAATACAAGAGGTTTTTAAATTAGATAAAAAAGTAGGTTTCCAGGTGGAAAAATCGAAATTAGAAACGGAATTATTAGAACCAAAGACTAAAGTACTTTCGAGAATGTATAACTTGTTGCTTAAATGGAACACTCAGGATGAAACAGTCAAATCAGCAATGATAAAATGGGCTCAGGACATTGGGTACAACATTATGTTTGAAGACTGGGAAAGGTTATGGACCACTGGTATGAAATTCACGGCATGTAATGCCTTGAAGGAGAACATTATGAAAATGATATACAGGTGGTACATGACCCCAGTTAAACTTGCTAAGATATATCATCTGTCTGATAACAAATGTTGGAAATGTAAGGAGGCTGAAGGGACATTCTTTCACCTCTGGTGGACCTGCCCAAAGGTGAAGGTCTTCTGGGAAATGATTTATAATGAGCTAAAAAAGGTGCTTAAATACACCTTTCCTAAGAAACCAGAGGCCTTTCTCCTGGGCATTGACGGCCAGAAGGTGTTAAAGAAGGATAGAACTTTCTTTATGTATGCAACAACAGCAGCAAGAATATTAATTGCAAAATATTGGAAGACTCAAGATTTACCCACACTGGAAGAGTGGCAGACGCAATTGATGGACTATATGCAACTTGCTGAAATGACTGGCAGAATCCGAGATTTGGGAGAAGAAACAACTGAAGAGGATTGGAGGAAATTTAAAGATTATTTACAAAAATATTTTAAGTTATATGAATGTTAAGAGTTTGCATGATCCAGAAAATCTAGCTTCAGCAATAAGATTCGGTGATTTGGAAATTAAGTTTATAATTATGAAAGGACCAACGTTTAAAGTAACATGATCTTTATTCGAAGGTAAAGTAATTAGACAATGAGTTTTAAACATAAAGTATAACTATTGGAAGGTACAAAGGAATGCACGAAACAAGGTAATAATTTGCTGATATCTTTATTGTAAAGAATGCAGGGTGGGGGAGATGTGGGGAAGTCCAGTTGGTTCTGAGAAAAATATCTTGGAAAGTTGACTTTTTTTCCCCTATGTTACTTTATTTTTCTTTCTTTTTCTGTCTTTTTTTTCCTGTAATTTGTATCTGGAAAAACCAATAAAATATTGTTGGAAAAAAAAAAAGAGAAGGAAAAAATGATTTATTAGAAGAAATAAAAAGAAAACAAAAAGAATTGAATAAATATCCAAATAATGAAAAAATTAAAAAAGAGATTAAACTATTACAATCAGAATATGTGTCCAAAATCGAGCAAGAAATCGAATGGAATTTGAAAACTCTAAAATGAAACAACTTTGAGTTTGCCAATAAACCGGGTAAATACCTGGCCTGGCAATTCAAAAGAAGAAGAAATGAGAAACAAATCAATAGACTAAAAATAGAAGGAAGAAGCACAGATGATCCCAAAATCAAATCAAATCACCCCGTCACCGCGACGGGGTGAGCTCCAGTTGCTCGGTCCCTGCTCCTGTCAACCTAGCAGTTTGAAAGCACGCCAAAGTGCAAGTAGATAAATAGGTATCTCTGCGGCGGGAAGGTAAATGGCATTTCTGTGCGCTGCTCTTGTTCGCCGGAAGTGGCTTAGTCATGCTGACCACATGACCCGGAAGCTGTACGCCGGCTCCCTCGGCCAATAAAGCGAGATGAGCGCCGCAACCTCAGAGTTGGTCCCGACTGGACCTAATGGTCAGGGGTCCCTTTACCTATGTATATATATTTGTATTTTAATTCAATAAAGATGCTTTAAAAAAAACACAAAAGCTTTGAGGATGTCTAGGGACATAATTGTCACTGGGGTCTATTATATGGCAACCGGGGACGAAGCCAATCTGGTCTGGGGCTATTAACTTGTGTAGGAAAAAAATTAGACAGTTGGCCAAGAATGATGTATCTTGCAGTCTTGGTTTATCAATGAGATTGGGCGGTATGATTCTACTTTGAGGCTGTCTTTCAGTGGTTTTGGTATGGAGACTATCTTGGAGAAGGTCCAGGTTTTAGAAATGGGACCCCCTTTTATGATGTCATCGAATAGGCAGGTCATGTAGGGCATCAGGGGTTCTTTGAATTTCCTATAGAATTCTGCTGTAAAGCAATCTTGGCCTGGGGCTTTGTGTGGCTTCAGGTTTTTGAGGGCTGTTTCTATTTCCTTTGGGGTGATAGGACTAAGCATGAATTCCTGTTCCTCATCAGTTAAGGTAGGCATGGTCAGCCCTGCTAGGAATTTTCTGATTTTCTCCTTGGGCGGGCTGTGGGAGGTGTATAGGTTGGAGTAAAATTCTGCAAATTCTGAGGTTATTTCTTTGGGGGAGAATGTTGCCATCTTTTTTGGTGATGCAATGTATTTGTGTTTTGAGTGATTTTTTCCTACACCTGTTTCCCCTCCATACTCATAGAAGCTTTGTTTAGAGTATAGAAAGTTGATCATTGTTTTGTTGATTTCTAGGGAGTCTAGTTCCCTCCTTTTTTGTTCTATAAGTGTAAGGAATTCTTTAGCTCCTGTTTGTTTGTTGCATGATGAGAGGGCCGTGATGTCTTGTTCTATTTTGCTAATTTTTGAGGAGGTTTGTTTTTTAAGGGATGTTTTCTCTTTTATGAAAGCTCTTCTGGTGACCACTTTCATTGCGTCCCAAATGAGAGGGGTTGTTATCTTGTCTACATCATTTTCTTTGAAGTAGTTTTGGAGTGTTTTTGTGAGACTCTCGCCAATTTAATTGTGGTTAGGATGGGACAGAAGGACCATGATGGGGTGGTTTGTGTCCCTTCTCTTATTTTAAGGGTAGCTTATACTGGGGCGTGATCTGTGATTTTAATGTTACCTATCAGTTGTCAGTTGATTCCACTGAGGGGATCAGACCTTGTGTGAGCAGAATGTTGTCTAGTCTGGATACTGTGTCATTGCACCCAGACTAGAATGTGTGGCGGGTGTCTCCCAGGTTTTCTTCACCCCAATTGTCACAGAGACCCTTTTTTAAAGCATTTTTAGCAACTTGTAAGATTCCCTAATTGTTTGGAGTTTCCTTCGGAGGAAGGTTGCCCATGGGGTTGTATGGTGGGTGTCTTTCAGGGAGATGCCTCTCATATTTAGGTTGAGGTCACCTCCCAGTATTGCTCCCCTTTCAGAGGAGGAGAGGAACCTGTTCAGTGTTTTCTGGATAAACTCTTAGTTGTTTTGAGTTTGAGGCATACATGGAGCCGATTGTCAGTTTAGTTTTGCCATCTAGTGTCCCTTTAGCAAAGATGAATCTGCCTCTTTTGTCTTTTAGGACTGTTGTGGCTTTGAAGTTCAGGTCTCTATTGAGTATTATGGCTACTCCGCGGGCCTTTCCTGAGCCAGGTGCTACCTATTGTTGACTGAAGAAGGGATTGCTCAAGAGTTTGCTTCCTTTGGGTGGGTTGTGTACTTCTTGTAGGAAGGCGGTGTGGTTTCATGGTGTTTACATACAAGGTGATGCATTTTCTTTTGATAGGGTTTCCCAATCCCCTCACATTTGATGTAATTGCTTTTAAGCTAGCCATCTTGCTTATCTACTTTATAGGATGATTCCCTGCCAACTCATCTGGGTTGCCCTGTGTTTCTCACCTTGCACTGTCTATCGAACCTATTAAGGTGTGTTGACCTAGAGTGTGTGTGGGGGAGGGGGTTAGGATTAGATTCGGGTTAAAAAAAGGGGAGTAGATGACAGAAAGTAGCCTATATAGGTGGGTCTGGGGTATCTTGGACCATCTGGTGTCTAGCCAGTTGGTCCTGGGTCTCAGCTAACATGGAAGGCCTTGTTTAAGGGCAGGCTGTCCTCCCTGTCATTTGCAATAGGGAGTGGTTTGTGAGACAGTGTTAAGCATTGTGACGCCTGTGTTGGGTATAAGGTTTATAAGCAATGTTGTGTGTTATTAACATCGTTGGTATGTTGGGGTGGGAATATGGGTGTTGGCACGCTCTAGCGCCACCATTGTACTACCTGTGTGTCAGATTTTAGCCTGTTTGTGGCTTGTTTTATTGAGGTTGGGGGTATTATTTTACTTGGTATGGGTTTCTTTGTTTGTTTTCCTTTTCTTTTCCCTGCTTGTTTGTTGCCTTTGCATGATTAAGGAGGAGACGGAGAGGTTGTGTGTGTGTGTGTCTATTTTTGTATGTGTGGTCTTTTTCCCCCTTTTGTTATGGGTGGAGTCCTTGGAGTGGAGGGCTGAGAGTGTGGAGTGTGGGTTGTGGGTTGTTGGGATAGTTGTGGAATGTGATTTGATGTCGTCTGGGTCAGTGTTGGTGTGGGAATGGGGATCTCCATGGAGGTGCGGGGCACAGGGGGTATTGCTGGTGTTGGCAATATTAATGGCATGGGGAGAGAGGAAAAGGGGAAGGGGCGGTCACCAATCCGTCAATTTGAGGTGATTTCCAGCTGCTGTGGTTGTTGTTGCAGGGTTGTCAATCTATGGTATGTTGGTTTGGTTGAGGCTGGTTTGCCGGTATATGTTCAGCGGGACAATTCTATGAGCGATGCTTGACTGTACTGGTTTATGTTGTCATGTTGTTTCTGTGGTTTCTTCTTCCTCTTTGCTGTTGTTTGGTCGTGGCTGTCGCTTGGTGGGTCTGTGGATTGCCATTTTAATGGAGGGTCGAGTCTGAGGTTCTTTAGTAGTTGCAGGGCTTCAGGTATACTGGTAGCTGCGTGCTGTGCTGGTTGTTATGATGTGGAAGGTGAAGCCCCATCGGTACTTGATCCCTGCTTGTTGGAGACATTGGGAGCATGAGCATAGGCTTTTCCTCCGATTTAGGGTCTCCTGTGATGTCAGTCACTTCTCCTACCTGGACAGTTATCTTTCCACAAGGGCCAACATTGATGTCGAAATCCAGCGTCGCCTGAGCTCTGCGAGTGCAGCTTTCTCCCAATTGAAGTACAGAGTGTTTGAGAACCAGGACATTCGCAGGGAAACCAAAATGCTTGTTTACAAAGCTATTGTACTACCAGCCTTACTGTATGCTTGTGAAACATGGACCACTTATAAACATCATCTGCAACTCCTTGAAAGATTCCATCAACGGTATCACCGAAAATTTTTACACATCACTTGGAAAGACAGGTGAACTAATGCCAGTGAAGAAGCAAAGATCACCAGTGTCAAAGCAATGATTCTTCAACATCAACTTTGTTGGACAGGTCATGTTGTTTGGATGCCTGATTATTGTCTTCCAAATAAACTACTCTATTCAGAACTTAAAAATGAAAAGCGTAATGCTGGTGGTCAAGAAAAGAGGTTCAAAGACTCTCAAGGCAAATCTAAAAAAAATGTAGTATAAACACCGACAACTGGGAACACTGGTCTGCAAGCACTCCAGTTGGAGAACAGCCATTACCAAAGGTGTCTTGGGTTTTGAAGACACTAAAACTCAGGATGAAAGGGAGAAACATGATAAGAGAAAGGCACGTTTGGCAAATCCTCACTGTGCTCAACTCCTGCCCAGAAACTTATGTCCCCACTGTGGAAGGACGTGTGGATCCAGAATTGGCCTCCACAGTGACTTATGGACTCACTGTTAAAACTGTGTTTATGGAAGACAATCTTACTTGGCTACGAGTGATCGCTGAATACAATTATAATGGGGTTTTCTCCATAAGGAGATTGGTTGAATTTTTGATGTTGTTCAATACTTCTTTCTTTTTGTAGCAGACGAAGCAGACGATGATGTCTCTTGGGGGGCGTTGGTTTTCAGCATAGGTTTTAGAGCTCTGTGAACCCTCTCCAGGTCATCTACCTCGAGTGTCAGGCTAGGGATTGTGGTTTTTAGCCACCATACAATGAGGTCTGCTGGGCTTTTCTCCTCCACTTTTTCGGGAAAGTTGTGGAAGCAGATGTTGTCTACTGCGATCTTCAAGATCCGCTTGTTTGATTCTCATTTCGGAGCTTTCTGTTTCCAGGTGGCTTTCCAGTTCAGCCAGTTTATTATTCACACGTGTGTTTTCCTCTTGGTACTGCTTCTTGAATTTGGTTCTTGTTCCCTAGAGTGGAGATGGTGCTAGTGAGGGTTTCCACTTTGGAGGTCAGGACACAGATATTATATTATCTGCTGGGGAACCACTGTGGTCTTCAGTAGTTCTGCTAATCTTAGTTCCATTTCCCTCAGGTCTTGTTTTGTTGGTGGGTTGTTGTCATCTTGGGGAGGGGGTGTTGTCGTCTCAGTGCTGTTTGCCATCTCCCTGGTTGGTGTTATCACAATCTCCCTGATTATCTTGGTTTGAGATCTGCTTGGTGTCCTCTTGCAATGGGGCATGCTATGGTTGTGG
Organism: Podarcis muralis; assembly: GCF_964188315.1. Taxonomy (NCBI): domain Eukaryota; kingdom Metazoa; phylum Chordata; class Lepidosauria; order Squamata; family Lacertidae; genus Podarcis; species Podarcis muralis. The sequence goes on along the minus strand of NC_135671.1, from coordinate 41,489,786 downwards.
TGGTTCCTGGGTGTTGAGTTGCTGAGTTGAACAGGCGTTGTTGTCTGGTGGCTTTTAAAGAGCATCTGGATTAGGCAGCCATTTTTATCACATCTGGGCTGTGTTTTAAGGACTTCTCTGGGGTTCCCGTAGTCGCCTCAGTGGTATTGATGGAGTAGGAGGCAGATGAGCAGATAGACAAGTAGACCAGTTGACATAAAGGGGTTAGCAGGCAGAGGTGCAAGAGACCGATGGGGTGGGGCCAGAGGGAGGGTGTGTGTTAGGTGGGTTATCTGTGGATACACATGTGCGCACACACATGCACACTCATACACACAAAAGGGAGAATGGGGTCCAGTTAAGGGTGGAAGGTGAGGTTAGGGATTCGTAGAAGAGCTAAAAATTAAAGACTGGCAAGGGTGTGTTCAGAAATAGAACCAAACAAAACAGAAGCAAAATGGGGGAAAGAAGAGAATGAAAGGGAAAAAGGAGAAGGGGGGGAATAAAAAGTAAAATAAAAAGAAGAAAGGAGAAAAAGAAAGAATAGTAATGATAATGCTAATAAACTGCAGTGGTGGTTCTAGTTATAGTATGATGTAAAAGACCACCAAGGGGGGGTTGCTATTGAAAGTGGGTGGGGAGGTGTATGTATGTAGGTATGTGATTATTTGTTGGGGGCGGGAGAAAAAAGAAAAGAGAGATGAGGGATGGGGGGAATTTAAGAGTTAAGAAAGAGGGAAAGAGAACAAAAAGCAAAAGGCAAAAAATGGAAAAGAGCCCCCCCCCCCCCCCGAAGAACCTGAAGATGTTGAGGTGGTGGTATCTATCTGGAAGTGTTGTGTGTGTGTAATGATAAAAGTAAAAAAACAAAACATATAATAGAAAACCCATTTGAGAGGGGGGAAAGATAAAATAAGATATAGATGTTGGGAGATTCCATTCCACCTTTTGTTGCAGACATGGGATTGTTGCGAATCACATGTCTGTTTACATTCCAGCACAAACTGCTGGGTCCCGTGAGTGGAACTTCAGCTCTGTGTATAGCTTTTCTTTTGAGTCTCTCTTCGAGAAGACAGAAGGAGAGACATGCTTCTTTCTTCTGATTTATGTAAAATAAATCCGTAGTTTTACTATGTATTCACAGCCTACAGCCTCTTCCGTTGTGCAGTTTACTCTTCTACATACAGCGTGCTCAAGGCAGCAAGCTTGAGTTGCTGATTTACGTCGGAGCCAGAGGTCGATGAATCTCCACAGCGTGAAGGCTGAGAGGGAGACGATCCAGCTGGGGGCTAGCCAGCTGGCCTCCCAACCCCCGGATGCTGACAATATATGTGTGTGTGTATTCTCTTTAAAGAAAAAGGGGAGAGGGGGGAGGAAAAAGAAAAGAGAGGAAGGGGAAAATAACAATAGAAATAATAATTTTTTGTTTGTTTTTTAAGAAAAGATGATAGTAATGGGAGGGCGGGGAGAGAGAGGACTCCCCCCATAAAACAAAAATAGAAAAATAAAGGAATCAGGTTTTCATTTTATTCTATTTCCTTTCTTTCTTTTCCCTATTTAATTTAAAAAATGAGTAATAAAAAATAGGAAGTCAGGGCTGAAGCATCGGTCCCAGGCAGTGGCCTGTGTTGGTTTAGGGCTCCTTTTTGGGCACTGCCATTTTGATTCCTTTGAGTTTGAAAAAATGGAGGTAAGAAATTTGAGGGGAAAAGAAAAAAGAGTATTAAAAATGTTTTTAAAATGTTTTTGAAAAATTAAGGAAAAGGAACCAAAATAAGATCAAGATTTTTAAAAAAGGATTTAAAAGAAGATCAAAGAAAAAACATCGAGAAGAAAAAAACTCTAATCAATGTATGTATGTGTTTTGGTGGGCCCTGCCTGTCTCCCTCGAGGTTGGGCCGGGGGCTGGGTTTGGACTGGGCCTCCATGCGGCTTCCGCTGGGCTTCCATGCAGCCTGCCTGGCTCTCCCGGTCCCCTCCTACCTCTCCTCACTTATGGCTGCCGCGGTGGCCATGGCAGCAGCTGGCAGGTGCTCGCTGCACTCACTCTGAGCCTCATCGGGCCACTGCCAGGGCGATCCCTGTCCCGGTACAGCCAAGGTCGCTGGGTGGGGTGGGGACCTGGGAGCCTTGCGCAGTTCCCCCAACCACCGCGTTCGGTGCCCCTGGCTTCTGCTTGCTCGTGGCGATGCCTTTGGCAGCTAAGGGACCGGCCAGAGAACCTTGTTGGTGCTGGCAGTCCCTAGGAGCTCTGCACTGCCGTGGCACCTGCTAGTTTGCCTCGCCAGAAGTCCCCATTTTATTTATTATAAATAAGTCCCTCAGCCTAGCTAGTGAGAGACAAGAAAAAACTAGTCCTTGAATCCCATTGTACCAACCAATGTGTTAAGATTTCCCCTTCCTCCCTTCAGCTTTCCAATCTGCTCTGAATGAAGGACAAGACCAGTTTGCATAGGTGGGATAATACTATTGAATATCCCTCTGCGTATTCTATTGCTGAATTAGCTGCTGGTTTTCTATTAGGTTTATCTGTTGTCTCTATTCAACTATTTTTTTCTTACATGCCTGCACTTTGAAGACTGTTCAGAAACTGCAGTTAGCAAACTAACTCCTGAATTTTGAACTACATGGGAATATGGATCATATCTCACCAATTTCTTCCCACAACTGCAGTGACTTACAGTCTATATATTTAAAACCCTTTTACTTGGCATTTTAATTACAGTACTGTTGTACTAAGCATATACTTTCCTCTACAAACAACTCTGTCCTACAGACCAAGCATCTGCAAAGAGCATGACAGCAGGTAGAAGCCAGGCCCCTGTCAGAGCATGGACTTAAATTCCACAACTATGTTACTTAAATTAGCCTCGTGTGATCCATATACATTTCCACCTCATGTTAAATTCTTAGTAGCACCTTCCCAATCTAACCAGGTCTGTCCATGCCTATCCCACATTTTCTATTAAAAATTTTTAATGGAAAAGTGCATCATAGCCCTGGGTTGTATTCAAACCTGTGCAAGCAGAGTACAGTATTCTTCAAAACCTTTCATTAAGAAGCAACCAGCCTTGCCTAACAGAGGGCTCACAAAATATAGGATTTAAGTGTAGCAAAACAGATTTAACATATAACAACCAAAGTACCATAGGCTGCAATTTTATGCACTTACTTGAAAATAAGTTCTACATCAGTAGGACTTACTCAAAACTACAGGACAGGGCTATAGGAGTTTTCACCCTCTGCAGTTTCCCCCCAGAGCCATTATATATAGGACCCTGCCAGGTGTTTATAAACATAAAAGATTTCTCTCCTGCAATGGGAAATTGGATTTGATGACTTAACTTAGCTCTTGCTCTGCAATTCTATTCCTTTACCATTGGCTTCTATATTATATACTGTAGGGATGGAATTAAATACCACATAATATACAAAGCCTAGTAGCAGGTTTTCACATCCTGGAGTAGCTAACTGCTACCGACTTTAAAATAATTATTATTCAACAAAGATATTTCAAAGAGTTATTTAGGTGTAAAACTGAAACACAAAACTATGACCTACAGTTCTTAAATAAGCAAAGGAATTATTATTATTAATCGCCTGCCCTTCACCCAAAGTCCCAGAGAGAGTTGTAACATTAAAACACAATATAAAAACAGTTTAAAACAACCTACAACCACAGAAATAAGATTAGTCTTCAAAATATACACCTCAAGTGTCAAAAGGGTAAAAGTGCACGTTCAGCATTCCCTGGGAGCTGCATAATGAAGATGGCAGACGCACCTCTGTGGGGAAGGAGTTGCATTTACAACCTATAACTGTGGCTGTTGTCACTGTTTTAAAATCCAGAAAGATCACTATGTTCGTTTGTGCCAGCAAAAACAAATTAAAATTAAAAACAAATACTCCACAAGTTAAATTAGGCCACAATCGGAAGTCAATTGACCTGGGACTAAATATCATCTTACTCAACAGGACTGACTTCTGAATAGTCATGGTGAGAATTATAGGTAGCCTTTTGCGGGGGGGGGGGGGCACAAGACTCTCTGCAACTCCCAGGGATCCTTCGCCCACTGCACACCCTTTTGACTCCAGCACCTACACTCATGAGCCTTTGGGTCAATGTGTGGCAAATGAAGAGAATCACCCTAAGATCTACAGATGAAGGGCGGTATACAAACCTTAATAACAACAAACAACAACAACAACAATAATAATAATTCTCCAAATGAATTCTGCTGCGGGTCACAGAATCATGTGAGATAATGTCCAAGTCTCTTCAGCACAACAGGACTGTTTACTGGTCTTACGCGTACAGAGGGAAGTATGTCACAGGGGTGGCATTCTAGCCAATGACGGGGATCCGAGGCGCGCTTGTTGCTCATGAGGGACAGCACGAAACAGCACGAGATAATGCGCACACGCGTGTACACACGGATCCACACGCGCGCACCAGACCCACACGCCCCGCCCCGCGGTGGGCCGTTTGCGCCGCCCGAGGGCCTCTTTCGCGGCCCCTGCTCCTCGCCAGGCGCCCTCGCCCCGCCCGGCCCTCGCCTCCTCCGTCGGCGCCCTCCCTTCTCCGCGGCGGCCTCCGTCTCTCGCCCTCTCGCCCGCTTCCTCACCTGGCGAGCGCCTCCCTCACGAAGGGATTCGCCCCTCACGGCGGCCGCCTCACAAAATGGCGGCCCCTCCGCAGCCCCTCCTTCCGGAGACACTGGCTGGCCGGACACCCTTCCCGCCCCGCGCGCATTGGACGCGCCGGCCCCGCAGCGACCGCCCGCTCTCCGGACGGGATTGGCGGAAGCCGGTGCCACTCAGAGCTCGCTTCGACCAGCGACCAGCCCGCGCCTCCCTGCCAGGCGGGCTCCGGCGCCGCTTTATCGCGCGCGGCCTCCCGCAAAGGATCATGGGGTGATCCTGTCCTTTTAAGCTGGGCTGCCGCGATTCGGAGCTCCGGGCGGGTTTTGGTCTTCCCCTAATGGAATAAACTCCTTTCCCGGCGTCTCGGGAGAATCTTTGTTAAGCTGCGCCGTCCATCGGCGCGCTCCTCAGCTGCTCGCGCCTTCTAAGGGAAGTGTCCTTTGCCGCCTGCTCCCTTGGGGTCCCTTGCGCCCCCTCGTTTCCCCGGCCGGCTGGCGGGCCTGGGAAACGGCTTCCGACCCCGCTGTGCAGCTGGGCCTTCCCCTCAGCCCGAAGGCGGCTCCCAGGGTAAGCTGGCCCGAGGCTGCCTGGCTCGCGGGGCTGCTGGCGGGACAGCCTGGGAGCCGCCACGGGGGAAAAGGTAAAAGGCGGATCTACACGGATCCTTGTGAATTCATATGATTTTTTCATTCAAATTAAATAAAACCACCATGATACTGTAGACCATGTCTTACTCTGTAGAAAGCATCAAAAAAATCACGCATCCACTGTTTTGGGGGGGCGCAGGGGCGCAAAAACATGGTTAAAAAACACGGATCCTCATGATTTTTCCACTAGATCAGCCCAAAGTCACCATCAGATCAAAGATCATGGCCATGGGCACAGCATCCACCACAAAAATCATGGATCCACGGCTTCCTGGCGAAACCGTGGCCCAAAAACGTGGTTTTGAAGCACGGATCTTCATGGATCCACACGCTTTTTGCATCGGGCCAACCCAAACTCACCGTCAAATCACATATCATAGTCAGGGGCACAGCCTACACCACAAAAAACTCGGATCCACGCCTGCCTGGCCACGCCCTGGCCCAAAAAAGTGGTTCCGAAGCACGGATCCTCATGATTTTTGCACTAGAACAGCCCAAAGTCACCATCAGATCAAACATCATGACCAGCATCACAGCATGAAACACAAAAATCACGGACCCACAACTTCCTGGCGAAACCGTGGCCCAAAAACTTGGTTCCGAACCACGGATCCTCATGGATCTTCACACTTTTTGCATTGGGCCACTCCAAACTCACCGTCAAATCACACATCATTCCCAGTGGCACAACCTGCACCACAAAAATTACGGATCCACGGCTTCCTGGTCATACCACAGCCCAAAAACGTGGTTTTGAAGCACGGATCCTCATGGATCCTCACACTTTTTGCATTGGGCCACTCCAAACTCACCGTCAAATCACACATCATTCCCAGTGGCACAACCTGCACCACAAAAATTACGGATCCACGGCTTCCTGGCCACTCCATGGCTCAAAAACGTGGTTTTGAAGCACGGATCCTCATGGATCCTCACACTTTTTGCATTGGGCCAACCCAAACTCACTGTCAAATCACGCATCATGTCCAGGGGCACAGCATCCACCACAAAAAACTGAGATCCATGGCTTCCTGGCCACTCCATGGCCCAAAAACGTGGTTTTCAAGCACGGATCCTCATGGATCCTCACGCTTTTTGCATTCGGCCAACCCAAACTCACTGTCAAATCACACATCATGTCCAGGGGCACAGCATCCACCACAAAAATCACGGATCCACGGCTTCCTGGCGACTCCATGGCCCAAAAACATGGTTTTCAAGCACGGATCCTCATGTATCCTCACACTTTTTGCATTGGGCCAACCCAAACTCACTGTCAAATCACATATCATGGCCTGGGGCAAAGCATCCACCACAAAAATCACGGATCCACGGCTTCCTGGCCACTCCATGGCCCAAAAACGTGGTTTTGAAGCACGGATCCTCATGGATCCTCACACTTTTTGCATTGGGCCAACCCAAACTCACTGTCAAATCACATATCATGGCCAGGGGCACAGCCTGCACCACAAAAATCATGGATCCACGGCTTCCTGGCCACTCCATGGCACAAAAACGTGGTTTTCAAGCATGGATCCTCACGCTTTTTGCAATGGGCCACCCTAAACTCACTGTCATATCACACATCATGTCCAGGGGCACAGCCTGCACCACAGAAAACTCAGATCGACGGTTATCTGGCAACAGCATTGACCAAAAACATGGTTTCGAAGCACGGATCCTCATGGATCCTCATTATTTTTGAACTAGATCAGCCCAAAGTTACCATCAGATCAAACATCATGTCCAGGGGCACAGCTTACACCACAAAAAACTCGGATCCACGGCTTCCTGGCCACTCCATACCGTGGCCCAAAAACATGGTACCGAAGCATGGGTCCTCGTGGATCCTCATGATTTTTGCACAAGATCAGCCCAAAGTAATCATCAGATCAAACATCATGGCCAGGGGCACAGCATGAAACACAAAAATCACGGACCCACAACTTCCTGGCGAAACCGTGGCCCAAAAACTTGGTTCCGAACCACGGATCCTCATGGATCTTCACACTTTTTGCATTGGGCCACTCCAAACTCACCGTCAAATCACACATCATTCCCAGTGGCACAACCTGCACCACAAAAATTACGGATCCACGGCTTCCTGGTCATACCACAGCCCAAAAACGTGGTTTTGAAGCACGGATCCTCATGGATCCTCACACTTTTTGCATTGGGCCACTCCAAACTCACCGTCAAATCACACATCATTCCCAGTGGCACAACCTGCACCACAAAAATTACGGATCCACGGCTTCCTGGCCACTCCATGGCTCAAAAACGTGGTTTTGAAGCACGGATCCTCATGGATCCTCACACTTTTTGCATTGGGCCAACCCAAACTCACTGTCAAATCACACATCATAGCCAGGGGCACAACATCCACCACAAAAATCATGGATCCACGGCTTCCTGGTCATACCACAGCCCAAGAACGTGGTTTTGAAGCATGGATCCTCATGGATCCTCACACTTTTCGTATTGGGCCAACCCAAACTCACTGTCAAATCACACAACATGTCCAGGGGCACAGCCTGCACCACAGAAAACTGAGATCCATGGCTTCCTGGCAACACCATGGACCAAAAACGTGGTTTTGAAGCACGGATCCTAACGGATCCTCACACTTTTTGCATTGGGCCACCCCAAACTCACTGTCAAATCACACATCATGTCCATGGGCACAGCCTGCACCACAAAAAACTCGGATCCACGGCTTCCTGGCCATATTGTGGCCCAAAAACGTGGTTTTGAAGCACGGATCCTCATGGATCTTCATGCTTTTCGTATTGGGCTAACCCAAACTCACTGTCAAATCACACATCATGTCCAGGGGCACAGCTTACACCACAAAAAACTCGGATCCACGGCTTCCTGGCAACACCAGGGCCCAAAAACATGGTTTTGAAGGACGGATCCTCATGGATCCTAACGCTTTTTGCATTGGGCCACCCCAAACTCACCATCAAATCACACATCATGTCCAGGGGTACAGTCTGCACCACAAAAGACTAGGATCCACGGTTATCTGGCAACGCCATGGCCAAAAAACGTGGTTTTGAAGGTCGGATCCTCACGGATCCTAACGCTTTTTTCATTGGGCCAACCAAAACTCAACGGCAATTCACACATCATGGCCAGGGGCACAGCCTGCACCACAAAAATCATGGATCCATGGCTTCCTGGCCACTCCATGGCTCAAAAACATGGTTTTGAAGCACGGATCCTCATGGATCATCACACTTTTTGCATTGGGGAACCCCAAATTCACCCTTTATTCACATATCTTGTACATAACCACAGATCTGACCACAAACATCATGGATCTACTGCTTCATGGCCCTGGCCAGATGCTACCCTGGATATATTGGCCAATTTTTAGGTGGGTGTGCTGGGATGGAGGAAACAGAGTCGGCTGAATCTCTATCCTTTAAAGATGGGCGTCCAATGGCTGGGCCAGAATAATTTCAGTTTGGTTTGCCAGCTCCCAGCTCTTCATGGGGTGCAATAGTCACCTGTAGCTGCCATCAGGAGTCCTGGTGTGATCCTGGATGCTTCTGTCTAAAAGGATGTCACATAGAGGAGGGAGAAAGGCTGTTTTCTGCTGCTCCAGAGAAGCGGACACGGAGCAATGGATCCAAACTACAAGAAAGAAGATTCCACCTAAACATTAGGAAGAACTTCCTGACAGTAAGAGCTGTTCGACAGTGGAATTTGCTGCCAAGGAGTGTGGTGGAGTCTCCTTCTTTGGAGGTCTTTAAGCAGAGGCTTGACAACCATATGTCAGGAGTGCTCTGATGGTGTTTCCTGCTTGGCAGGGGGTTGGACTCGATGGCCCTTGTGGTCTCTTCCAACTCTATGATTCTATGATTCCTCTATGATTCTATGATTCCTCATAAGTCTCTATGGAGGCATTGGTCACAAATGTAGCCAAACTGGAATTTTTGAATCTATGTCAGGTTAGGCAATCGGCACTGTACCTGTCCCTTTCCAACCTAGCCATGGTGATCCATGCAGTAGTCACCTGCATACAATGGTACCTCGCAAGACGAATGCCTCGCAAGACGGAAAACTCGGAAGACGAAAGGGTTTTTGGTTTTTTGAGCTGCTTCGCAAGAGGATTTTCCCTATGGGCTTGCTTCGCAAGACAGAAACATCTTGCAAGTTTGTTTCCTTTTTCTTAACACCGTTAATACAGTTGCGACTTGACTTCGAGGAGCAACTCATAGCACGTGGTGTGGTAGCCTTTTTTGAGGTTTTTGAAGACTTTGGTATTTTTGAAGCTTTTCCAAAACTTTTCCGACACCGTGCTTCGCAAGACGAAAAAAATCGCAAGACGACAAAACTCGTGGAACGAATTAATTTTGTCTTGCGAGGCACCACTGTACTAGACTACTTTAACTTGCTGTACACCTGAGCCGGGGAGTGCAGGGTATAAATGTGATAGAGAGAGAGAGAGAGAGAGAGAGAGAGAGAGAGAGAGAGAGAGATGCAGGGCTACCCTTGAGACTGCTCCAGAAACTCCAAATGGTCTAAAATGCAGATGCATGAGCTCTTACTTGGACTTTGTGGAGAGCCCACATTCAGTTGGTTGTTAATCAGCTGGATTGGCTCCAGGTGGAGTATCAAATCAGGTTCAATGTTTTGGTGCTAATCTTTAAAGCCCTAAACAGTCTGTGACCTTTCTTATCTGTGGGAATTATCTTCCAATACACCCCCATGAGTGTGACGCTCATCTAACAGCAACCTACTGGTGGTCCCTGGCCCAAAACATATCCAGCTGTCCTCAACCAGAGCCAGAGCCTTTTTGGTGGAACACTTTGTCTAATGAGACCAGGGCTTAGTGCAATCTATCTCAGTTCTCTCACTTGTCATGGTGAGTGGGCTTGCACATTCCTATGACCCTTGTGAGCGAAGCCGTTGGGAATCTCATACTCCCAGCAGGGTCACCCAAGGTGGTAAGGTCAAAGAAAATTAAATATGCTCAGAGTCCTGTAGTGATTTCATGCTCTTTATTGCAGCTTGTAAAACAGTGACTGAATTTCCCCCAAAACCTCAGGCTTTTATATACATTATTTACACAATGAGTCCTGTCTGAATGGCTGATTCTGCTTCCCTCCTGGAGCCTGATTGGTCTTTCCTGCAAGCCAATCAATTCTTGCATTCTAGGATCCTACTTGCCTATTGTTCTAGGATCCAAGCTTAGTACATAACAGGGAAGGAGCTAGACAAAGAATGAGCCAAGAAGTCCTCAATGGCAGAACAGGCGGGTGATAACAAGCAGTGTGTTACAACGGCTGTGAAGGCGGATGAAGGCTGCATGAGATAGGATCCACCAGTTCGTCGTGACTACTCATGCCATCAGAACAGAGCCCTACTGCGAAGGCTGTGCGTTGGTCAGTGTGCACTGATCTACACACATAAAACAATTCACGCACAGGCATCTTCCAAAAACCCAACCCAACCCCCCCAAACCCTCCCCCCATGGCGATCACTAAATGGCTACAGGGGCAGGAATGTGAAGCCCCTAGTCATGAACCGACACATGGGCATTCAGTCGTTCTGACTCAAGGAATAAGGCAGTTGAGCAGCTCAGCAGCTGTATCCATGACTGAGCAGCCCTTTTTAGGATCCACTATGCTCACCCCAAAAAGGAGAAGAGGCTGGAAATGGTGCCCTAAACATAGTATGCCTCCCTTTTTCCCTGACTGGATTACCACGCCCAGGTGGAATCTCTTTCCCCATAGTTTGAATCCATTATTCTGCATCCTGGTCTCTAGAACAGCAGAAAACAAGCTTGCTCCCTCTTCAACATGACATCCCTTCAAATATTTAAACATGGCTATCATGTCGCTCCTTAATCTTCTCTTCTCTAGATTAAACAAATCCAGCTCCCTAAGTCTCTCCTCATAGGGCTTGGATTCAAGACCTTTTACATTTTGGTCACCCTCCTCTGGACATGTTCCAGCTTGACAATATCCTTCTTCAACTGGACACAGTATTTCAGGTGTAGTCTGACCAACCAGAATAGTGTGGTAGCATTCCTTCACTTGATCTAGACACTATACTCCTATTGATGCAGCCCAGAATTGCATTGGCGTTCTTAGCTGCCACATCACACTGTTGACTCATATTCAGCTTGTGGTTGACTAAGACTCCCAGATCCCTTTCACTGGTACTGTTGTCAAGCCAAGTGTCCCCCACCTGTGCATTTCATTTTTTCTATCCAGGTGTAGTACCTTACATTTCTCCCTATTGAACTCCATATTGTTGGTTTTGGCCCAGCTCTCTAGGCTATTCAGGTCATTTTGAATTCTGACCCTGTCCTCTGGTGTATTAGCAACATGTCAGGGAACTGACATCAGAGACACAGGAGGAGAGGGTCTCAGACTCTGCAGGTGAAGGTCCTAGCACAAGGGGGAGACTCAGCTCGGTGGAAGGGGAAGGGAATACGCATGACACCAAGAGTCCAGGAGAGCAAGGGGAAGAGGAGGTGGAAGGGCTCCGGGATTCTTCCCTGGAAGTCAATGAAGAGAGCCCAGGCACTCCGCTACCCACGCCCACCCTGCGCAGGAGACTCCCGCGCAATGAGAGGCGGAGACGATTAGGTGTCAAACAGCTTTTATGCTGGCAGAGGTTTAAGAAACGCCCACAGACAGATTGTGTCAGTGACTGAGGCAGTCAAGCGGAGATGGGCTGTGCTGTCCTAAGGGTTTTACCAGGCAACCAAGCATCCAAACGGGGTCGGCTTACGCACGAGTAACTCCAACCCACTACAGCAGCCATATCCTTTTGTATGAACTGTAATTGGATGTTATTGCATCAATCACAGAGTGGTTCAATCCATATTTGGAATCTAGATAGAACATGGTCTTCCTTTTAAAAATGATTACTATCAGTATCCAGTGGACTTCTCTGTCATTTACTGGAATAATCAAAACATCTTTCTTTAGCACTCCAAATCTCAAACAGTTCTTCAGAGCTTGCACTGGCAATCTTTGACATATCTGCATGAAGTGGCAAGTATGGTAAGTGGGAAAATTGTTCCATCATGACCTAGCTCTTTGGCCATGATCACCCTGGAGGCAAGAAAGGCATCTATTATGCGATCATTTATCCAGTTTGATCCTTTCAGTGTGTTTATGTCATAGTCATACACACAGATGTTGCCAACTGAACCCACAAGTCCCATGGTTTGTAGACTGAGTGTGGGGAAGGTACAGTTGTGCCATGGGGGAACTGGTGTACAAATCAGTGATTTGTCCAAACACTTCTCACTTTGTGTTGAGAATATGGGGCTGCTATCAAAAGAATCAATATTGGTCACTGTTAAATCCTCTTACCCACTTTTTGGAGTGGAGGTCATCTGAGGCTGAGTGCTTTCCAGGTGTCTCATAGTCAGTTGGTGATCTTAAGGAGTCAAACCCCTCAGCAGCCTGCACCGAGTCAGCTGCTGGAGCTACTGTTATCTTTTCCTGCAGTCTGGGGAACTTTCTTCCCGATCTACTCTTCTGTCTTTTATTTCACTTCAACTGTGTGAGCTGCAACTGGCAAGGCTTCCCTGGTTCTGGTGGCATGCCGATAGATTTTGTGGCAGCTATAATATGGTAACAAGTCCTGGCTGATGGGTGCGCACACAATGTCCTGTACGGACTGTGCATGCATGGCAGCCCGTATGGACGCCGTGCGTGTGGCAGCCCGTATGGTTGCCAGGAGAGCGGCTGCCCATACAGCCTGTACAACCGCCGTGAGAGGGGCTGCCTGTATGGATGCTACGCGAGCAGCAGCCTGTACAGATGGGCAGCTGCGAGAGCAGCTGCCCATATGGCCCATACGGTCGCTGCGAGAGGGGCTGCCTGTACAGTTGCCGCAAGAGCGGCAGCCCACACGGACGCCGCACAAGCGGCAGCCAGTACAGCGACCGTACTGTCACTCTCCCCCCAGCATGGCACCCCGGGGCATCATCACCCCGCTGCCCCTTCATATGCCCCTGCAGTCAATCAAATGTACTATGAACAATCTGAAGTCATGCTGGGCACAATTCACCACTAATCCTGTTCTTTTTCTAAAAACACGTGGTGGACTCCAGGAAAGCTGTCAGCAGGCACCATGATGCCCATGGGCACCACGTTGGAAACCCCTTATTTCAAAGTTTGCACTGACAAAATCTGTTGGCAAGAAAACTTGCAGTTAAACCTCCATTTATAATTACCACCCCTGCAAAGCAACCAACTTTTGTCCCAGAACCATTTGTAGCTGAATTGACGCAAGACAGGTGATTGTTTTTCATGGTTACTTTGGTGGTCTCCATCTAGTTGGTTTGATAATTTACATTCACAGGTAAGATCATCACAATCTCTGCCTTGGATATTCTTGAGGTTTAGCAGCATCAAAAATTTCCAGGTGCTGTTCTTCACAGTGGAAGTGTAGTGGTTTGGAGTTACTCGTGCGTAAGCCGACCCCGTTTGGGTGCTTGGTTGCCTGGTAAAACCCTTCGGACTGCACAGCCCATCTCCGCTTGACTGCCTCAGTCACTGACACAATCTGTCTGTGGGCGTTTCTTAAACCTCTGCCAGCATAAAAGCTGTTTGACACCTAATCGTCTCCGCCTCTCATTGCGCGCACGGCGTGGGTAGCGGAGTGCCTGGGCTCTCTTCACTGACTTCCAGGGAAGAATCCCGGAGCCCTTCCACCTCCTCTTCCCATTGCTCTCCTGGACTCTTGGTGTCACGCGTATTCCCTTCCCCTTCCACCGAGCTGAGTCTCCCCCTTGTGCTAGGACCTTCACCTGCAGAATCTGAGACCCTCTCCTTCTCCCGTGTCTCTGATGTCAGTTCCCTGACAGGAAGCTATGAATATGAATGTAATTTTAATTCAATGTTCTTGCTAATGCAGAACCATTTCAGATAGCGTTTGTATTTCGGTCATTCCATGGACATTGGTGTGATCTTACAATATAATTTGGTGGAGTCCATTTAACAATCATGCCGACCCATGAGGATTAAAGTATTTAATATAGTGTTTGTTCCTTGGCGATGCTCTGTGGTTTTTGTGGTTCATTCTGTGGTCATATACATAATGTGTGATTTGATAGTGATTTCAGGGTGACCAAACATAAAAAAACCTAAGGATCCATGGGGATCTGTGCTTCATGAGAATCTTTTTACAGCATGGCAGTGCCCCAAAGTGATCTGGCCATGAGCAGCATAGGTGGTCGGGTAATGAATATGGGGCGACCAAGAAAACTGTGGAGCCGTAAATTTTAAATATATATATATATTCAATTTTATAAGGATAGGGAAGTACAGAAAGGGAAAAGGGGGAGGGGATAGATATATAGATAGATTAGAAATTTAAAAGACCTATAAAGATTATAAAATCCTACAAAGTACTACTACTACTACTACTACTACTACTACTACTACTACTAATATTTTTGTACCCTGCCCATCTGGCTGGGTTTCCCCAGCCACTCTAGGTGGCTTCCAAAAAAAATGAAATAAAAATACATTAAAAAGTCACACATTAAAAACGTCCCTAAACAGGGCTGCCGTCAGATGTCTTCTAAATGTCAGGTAGTTGTTTATCTCTTTGACATCTAATGGGAGGACATTCCACAGGGCGGGCGCCACTACCAAGAAGGCCCTCTGCCTGGTTCCTTGTCGCTTTGCTTCTCACAGTGAGGGAACCACCAAAAGGCCCTTGGTGCTGGACATCAGTGTCTGGGCAGAACAATGGGCGTGGAGATGCTCCAAAAAGCATGAGGATCCATGAGGATCCGTGCTTCAAAACCATGTTTTTGGGCTATGGAGTTGCCAGGAAGCCGTGGATCCGAGTTTTTTGTGGTGTAAGCTGTGCCCCTGGCCATGATGTGTGATTTGACGATGAGTTTGGCCTGGCCCAATGCGAAAAGCGTAAGGGTCTATGAGGATCCGTGCTTCAAAACTACGTTTTTGGGCCACGGTATGGCCAGGAAGCCGTGGATCTCAGTTTTTTGTGGTCCGGGCTGTGCCCCTGGCCATGATGTGTGATTTGATGGTGAATTTGGGCTGATCTAGTGCAAAAAGCGTGAGGATCCATGAGGACCCGTGCTTCAAAACCACGTTTTTGGGCCACGGTATGACCAGGAAGCCGTGGATCCGTGATTTTTGTGGTGCAGGCAGTGCCCCTGGCTATGACGTGTGATCTGACGGTGAGTTTGGGTTGGCCCAATGCGAAAAGCGTGAGGATCCATGAGGATCTGTGCTTCAAAACCACGTCTTTGGGCCATGCCGTTGCCAGATAACCGTGGACCAGCCTGCACCACAAAAAACTTGGATCTACGGCTTCCTGGCCACTCCAAGGCCTAAAAACGTGGTTTTGAAGCACGGATCCCCATGGATCCTCACGCTTTTTGCATTGGGCCAACCCAAAGGTAAAAGGTAAAGGTACCCCTGCCCGTACGGGCCAGTCTTGACAGACTCTGGGGTTGTGCGCCCATCTCACTCAAGAGGTCGGGGGCCAGCGCTGTCCGGAGACACTTCTGGGTCACGGGGCCAGCGTGACAAAGCTGCATCTGGCGAGCCAGCACAGCACACGGAAACGCCGTTTACCTTCCCGCCAGTAAGCGGTCCCTATTTATCTACTTGCACCTGGGGGTGCTTTCGAACTGCTAGGTTGGCAGGCGCTGGGACCGAGCAACGGGAGCGCACCCCGCCGCGGGGATTCGAACCGCCAACCTTTCGATGGACATGATGTGTGATTTGACGGTGAGTTTGGATTGGCCCAATGCAAAAAGCGTGAGGATCCATGAGGATCCGTTCTTGAAAACCACATTTTTGGACCACGGTATGGCCAGGAAGCCATGGATCCGTGATTTCTGTGGTGGATGCTGTGCCCCTGGACATGATGTGTAATTTGACAGTGAGTTTGGGCTGATCTAGTGCAAAAATCATGAGGATTCATGAGGATCCATGTTTTTTAACCATGTTTTTGCGCCATTGCGGCACCACGAAACAGTGGGTGCGTGATTTTTTTGGTTCCTCCTACCGACTAAGATGTGGTCTACAGTAGCATGGTGTTTTTATTTTGTTTCAATATAAAAATCATATGAATTCATGAGGATCCGTGCCTCGGATCCATGTTTTTGTGGTGCTGCAGCGCGGCAAAGTGTTGGATCCACGTTTTTTATAGTCCAGTTTGTAGGCGTGCCTTCTAGGTGTGATTTGACACTGCATTTGTTGGAATTATTTTTTAAAAAGTGGAGGATCCATGAGGATCCGTGTAGATCCGCCTTTTATGCAGACCCCCGCCACGGGGAAAGACGGGGGCCGAGGCAACAGAAGCCCGCGCATCAAGATCCACGAGGAGTCCCGCCGGGGATTTCATAGGCTTGGTCCCGGACCTGCTGATCGGCACGTGCCCCTGGGGAGAAGGCAGGCAGCTGGAATTAAATTCCCATCGCTCCTTGCTGAAAACTCAGAAGCCGTCGTGCGGGCAGCTGTCTGGAATTTTCGCCAGGAGGCGCGTGGACTTTCAATATAGATAATAGATCCTCTCTCGCTAGCCCAGTGTTTCCCAATCTTTGTTCCGCGGCACACTAGTGTGCCGCGGAACGTTGCCTTGTGTTCCGTGGGAGGGAGGCGGGCGAGTCGGGCGGCGAGAGGCGGGGCGGCGGCGGCGAGCACACGCGGGGCGGCGAGCAAGCTCCCTCCCACATCCCATCGCCGCTCGCTTCGGCCGGCCTACTGGAGGAAGGCGCGAAAACCTCGCGCATGCGCAGGCCTTCCGCCTGCGACAGCCCAGTAGGCCGGCCGAAGCGAGCGGCGATGGGATGTGGGAGGGAGCTCGCTCGCCGCCCCGCGTGTGCTCGCCGCCCGACTCGCCCGCCTCCCTCCCACGGCACACCAGCCTACCTCCGTGGGAGGGAGACGGGCGAGTCGGGCGGCGAGAGGCGGGGCGGCGGCGGCAAGGAGAGGCCGCCCAGCGCGGGGCTCTCGCCGTCTGCCTGCCTGGCTGCCTGCGAGCTCGGCGGGCAGCACTTCCGCCCGCAGCGCCCGCCTCGCGGCTCTCATTCCCTGCCCCTGCCAAAGCTCACCCAGCTAAGCCGCGCTCTCCTTCCTGCCTCGCTTTGCTGCCTCCTCCCCCCCCCACCACCCCCAAAGCTTGGAGGTTCCCCGGCAGGAAGGAGGGAACTTAATCCTCTCCAAGGGCTGCGGAAAACAGACATGCAAATGGGGGCTTGCCAGCTCTTCAAGCGCCGCCGGCTTTCTTCGGGAATTACCGCCCGCCAAGCCCGGTAACGCTGACAGGCCGAGCCGCGGGGCTTGGCAGCGCAGCCGGCAGAGTGTGGGAAAGGGCGGCCGCCACGCGCCGGGCAAGGCGAGACTCAACGGGGAGGACACCGGCAGCAGCGCCCCCCCCCCAGAAACCCGCTCCGGGCAGGTAATCCACAGAGAGTGGACAGAAGGAAGCCTTAAAGGGCTTCAGCCTCCCAGAGTGGCAGGGAATAATAATAATAATAATGATAATAATAAAATTGACAGGGGGTGTTTTTCTAGGTGATGGGTGGGGACTGTAATAACAAAAAAATCAGCTCTATATCAACCGCTGTTTTGCAATGAGGAATTGCAAATAAGGAAGATCAAAAGGAGAATGTTTTTTTTGGTGGGGACTCTCTTCCTCTTCCTCCTCCTCCTCTCGTTCTTGCTCCTCTTCCTGGCAAAAGGGCTGCTGAGACCCCTTCTCTCTTGGGTGCCGTGACGTTGACGCTGCTGTGGCAAGTGCCTTTACTTAGCAGAGTGCATTCCCCTTTACACAGGAGGGGAGGGGAAAAAATTGAAACTTACACTTTCGTGCGTCCCTCCCGGCGCGACGCTGCGCGCTGACGTCACGGGGCTGTAATGGTGGTGTGCCTCGAGATTTTTTTCATCAAACAAGTGTGCCTTTGCCCAAAAAAGGTTGGGAAACACTGCGCTAGCCAACATATATTCCAGATATCCAGGGGCAAGAGCAGTCCCTGGCCCCTCTCTCTGCCAAGCATTGGCCAGATCGCATGGGGTCACAGGCGCCCGCACAGGGTCGGTGTCCCTTTCGTTGGAAGAAAATTTCTCTGGACGACATTGTGGAGACTCTCGTGCTTTAAGAAATAGGGTTTATTCGTCTGCATGGAGGGGGTCCGGAGCATGGCAGGCAGTCCTTCCTTCACTCAAGAGCAGCTACCCTGGTCCCACCTGGGACCAGGAGTTGTGGACGAGCCTCGGTGGCTCTCTCGTAATGCTGACAGCTCTGCTCTTCCCTCCGCCAGCTAGACAGGTTTGCAAAGGCAGCCCAGGAGTTCCCTTGCAGCTTATATTCTCTCTTCATATCGCAAACAACCCCAAATCCTAGCATTTATTACCCCTCCCCCCACAAGTTCTTTTACACCAGTTACAGTAGCCTCTTTATCCTTGAAGCAAGCCTGAGGGCTCAGCGGAGACTCTCCATCCTAGGCAGGCTCGGGAGATCCCCCCAGGCCAAAGCCTTCCTTTTTTTCTGGCGGAAAACCCCCAGGAGAGTGACCCAGGGCCCTTCCCACGCGCCTTCCTTCCCCGCCCCTTCCGCCCAGCGAGACTTCCGCTTCCGGCGGCGCTATCGACCATGGCGGCCCTTCGGCGGCTGGCGGGCGTGCAGAGGTTGCTGGGGTTACCGGCCCGGGCGGCCCGCGCTGTCTCTTCCGGGGGACCGGCCAGCTCCTCGGCGACGGTGCAGGTGCCGCCCGCCTCGAGCCCCGCGCAGGTGGCGCCTCCGCGCAAGCACCACCACGACGACGACGACGACGAGGGGGTGTCCGTCTTCATGAAGGTGAGCGCGGGGGGGGGGGCGGGGGGCGAGACGCGCGAATCCTGCCCGTCAGTTCCCAGGGCCCCGAGCCCCGGGGATCCTGGAAGAGTAGAAGGGACCCGAGCTCTGCGGAGGGAGCTGCCTGCCTAACCCAGAGGCTTCCTTGCAAGGGGCAAAAGAACATGGCTTTTTGAATGTCCCAGGCAAACGTCTTGTCACCGGGGGCGAAGCACAGACACCCAGGGAAGAAGGAGCAAGCAGGGAATAAAGATCAGCATTGGGATCCGCTGCCCCTGGGGATCATGCAGGGGGAGGCGGTTGCTGACCCTGGTCCCTGGGATGCTGTTCTTGGGTGTTTTCTGGGCAGCGTGGATGCTTCAGGGACCTGCACCTGTGCTGTGCTGCAGGATTCCAGTGCCCGGTAGCACCTTAGAGACCAACTAAGTTTCGCGTGCACACGAAAGCTGATACCCAGAACAAACTTAGTTGGTCTCTAAGGTGCTACTGGACAATTTTTTATTTTTTTATTTATTTCGACTGCATCAGACCAACACGGCTACCTACCTGAATCTAAGATTCCATTGCTTTCTTGCCTCTGCATGCAGGACGGTGCCACTGCCAGAGAGCAAGGGACAGATCAATGATACAGGGAGTTTCCTCTGTCTTTGAGAAGCATTAAGTGGTAGGTGCTTCCAACAGTGGCATAGGAACACAGGAAGCTGCCTTATACTGAGATCAGATACATGGTTCCATCCAGGTAAGTATTGTCTGCACTGATTGGCAGTAGCTCTGTAGGATAGAGGAGTCTCTCCCAGCCCTACCTCGAAGTGTCAGGGATTGAGCATGACGCCTTCTCAGTGCAAAGCAGATTTTCTGCAATGTGGTTGTGGTTCACTTTCAGTGAATGCTTCAGACTCACTTGTGGGTATCACTGTTGTACTGGGTAGAGAGATATTCAATGCACACTGAAGATAGCTTTGGGACTTTCTTAATTTTTGAAAAGTGTCACAGGTTCATGTTCTTGGTGATTACGGTAATTTTTGCCCAAATTAATCATTGATTTTACAACAGACTAAAACTAGAGTCACTTGAGCTCCATCTGTCACCGTGAAAGATTCATTATGTTTCTTAACTAATGCTATGTGAAAACTAGCCCAGGATAGCACTTCAATATGCAATGCTGCTTGCCATTGTATTGTGCACACTTGTATATATCTCAGTAGTGTGCTAGATAGGGAGAAGTTTTTCTCCCTCTCATAACACTGAAACCTAGGATTACCTAAAGAAGCTGAATGGGGGATGTCACTCCTGTGAGGCTCTTCCATATGTGCTCCTCTGTCCCTCCACTTTGCTGGAACACTTGTGTGGTACCAGATACTTATTTAGAATCTATATGATTCTTTTTTTTTTAATAATTTTTTTATTAAAGTTTCAGAAGTTTTTTATAACAACAAAACAAAACAATACAATAGAACAAACAAACGAAAAATAAAAAACAAGTATAATTTCAACCCTTATTTTCTTAAAACTTACTTTCCCGACTTCCTCATACCTCCCCTTTCTGTATTCCAATTTCTAATTTATTATTCAGCAAATCCTTCCCTTATTTTTCACTTAATTTTTAACCTTTCTTTTCTTTTTTACTTATCCATTACCGCTGATAACCACATATTTTCTAACCCAACGTCATTCTAACATTCATTAATTTTACAATATTTCTTTAGATAGTCCTTGAATTTCTTCCAATCTTCTTCCGCTGTTTCTCTTCCCTGGTTTCGGATTCTGCCAGTCATCTCTGCCAGTCCCATGTAGTAGGTAGTCTATCACCTTCATCTGCCATTCTTCCAAGGTGGGTAGATCTTGTGTCTTCCAATACTTTGCGATTCAGCAGTTTTCAAGTGGTCCATGGAGGGAGAAGAGTGTGAGAAGCACCACCATAGAAGGTTCTTGCCTAGTAGCTCTTCCTTTCTTCCATGTGGCAAAGCATTCAAGAAAACAGGACTGAGGACCAGGTCCCGACAGCACACAGGCAGCTTTCCACTTACAGTTGTCTCCTTCGAAGTCTTATTTTGAGGCCTTATTTTGCCGTGCATATTTCTAAAGCTGAGGTTCCGAAGCACAATACAGAGTTCTTAGTTCTTCAGCATCCGCAGTGCGTTATTGCAGGCATGTCCAACTTCAAGTAGGCTGTGATCTACTATCTAGTATTAAAAACTGGCAGTGATCTACCACACTCCCATTGTCATTCTTCAACTTCTTTGCTTTAGGGGCAAGGGGTAAAGCGTTGTTGGTGGCCAGGAAAAACCCCTTTCTTTCCTTAGCATGGATTTGTGGTCGATTCAATCACCTTCTTCCACGTATCGCCAAGGCGGCAGCTACAGGCAGCCAGTGTGGCAGAGAGCCAGTGTGGTGTAGTGGTTAAGAGCGGTAGTCTCGTAATCTGGGGAACTGGGTTCGTGTCTCCGCTCCTCCACATGCAGCTGCTGGGTGACCTTGGGCTAGTCACACTTCTCTGAAGTCTCTCAGCCCCACTCACCTCACAGAGTGTTTGTTGTGGGGGAGGAAGGGAAAGGAGAATGTTAGCCGCTTTGAGACTCCTTAAAGGGAGTGAAAGGCGGGATAACAAATCCAAACTCTTCTCTGTATGGAGGAGGAAGGAAAGGCACACTCCTTTTATCCAGCCTCATCCCGAATATGGAATATCGGCACCCCCGGGCTCCACTTTCCTTTTTTCCCAAGGGGGACCGCTGCACTTCAACCCGCCACACGAGCGCAGCCCTGCATCACTCAGTGAAGGCAGCCCAGCCAAGGGCAGCTTCATTAGCAGAGTGAAGTGAGAGAGGCGTGTGCTCACACGGGATGGTGAAAGCAAAGGCGTAGCTTGCTCCCTCCCACAGCTGAGCCCTGAACAAAGGCTGCCTAGCCATAGTGTGATCAACCAAAATCCATCCTGCGCGATCAACTCGTTGGACATGTCTGCATAGTGGCTTGTGCAATGCACCATCTTGCCACTAGGTGGTGCTGTGAATCCACATGCCATAGCTAGGCTAGGCATTCTCTTTCATAGATGAGCATGTATTGCTTGTTCTCTTTCCTCTGTAGCTGTGTTGCCTCAGGGAAATGTTAAATATCAGGGCCAGAGAGCTAGTGTTATTCACATTTCCCGTGAGCTTTATTGCAATGTTCAGTTCAATGCTGTTTCATTGTCTGGTGAAGTGAGGTCAAGGCTAAGAGGAAAATCTATTGCCTGCTTTGTCTGAAGTAGGTTTGCAGCCATTTGTGCTGCATGGGTGGGAACCCAGGTGCTGGGCAGGGGTTGGTCCTCAGGGCTGTGCTGGCATCACCTATGGGAACACTTTCTCCTCCCTTGCTGCCACTTCTGCATTAGCTACACACCTGTAGTATCCTCTCTCATTTTTTACTGAACTTCAGTTACTCCTGCTTTTCACTGGCTTGCCACAAGTAGGTATGTGATGTTGAGTGGAGTGTTGTGGCTCTTCTTTCCTTGGGTTACAGCAGTCTTCTCCAGCCTGATGCTCTCCAGAGACCATTACTCCCATCATCCCTCGCCATGCTGGCTAAGGCTGATGAGTCTCACGACACCTGAAGGGTGGGGAAGGTTGGATTAAAAGTATACAGAGATTGATGCATGTGACAAGGGCAATCTATCCATTGTCTTCTGTCTCAGGAGGAGACATGATTCTGCTCAATTTCTGGCAAAGTAATGTTGAAAAGGGAACACATTTTTGTCTTGAGTGAAGTGTTGTGAACCATTGGAATTAACTCTGGCCAGTCAAGCAAAGGCCCATTAAATCCCTCCTTCATTAGACCTTGGTATCAGGACTCTATCAGAAGTTGCTCCCAGTGAAACCCAAGATCCAGGCAAATGGGGAGTGACCCAGCTCAGGTGAATGAGGAGCCTTGTGAAAGCCTCTGCTACTCTTGACATGGGAGGGTGGAAGCTTTGAAGAGCCTTTGACCTGCCTCCATGAGTGAACAGCTAAGATGTGCATTAGGGAAAAGGCTGTATGTAAACCTCCATTGTTGTTCTCACTGCATGCAGCAGGTTGGAAGTCTGACTTTGTGCTTGTGTCCTGGCTTTATGTGGGGAGAAGCAGCTGTGATGCATAATCAGAAGGGCCCTAGGAATGTGGGTCTCTACTGCAAGCCAAACGGAAAGTCCTTAGGCCACCAGTTGTTACCTTTCCCTGTCTTGAATCCTTTGTTGGAACTTGCACCAGCAAAGGACCCATCAAATAGGAGAGGCACTTCAGTAGATTTGAGTGCTGGCCATACAAAAAAAATGGTGTGAAGCAGCATTCTTTGGGCAGTAGGTGCTGGTGGGGCAGGGGGAGGCATTTCCCCCCTTCTAACCTTTTATCTGTCTTTGGCATTTAATAAAAAACCAAGCTCCAATCCCATGAGGTTGAGGGAGAGAGTATGTGTGTTGGGAGGGTTCTTTTGACATTATGTTTTCTCTGTCAACGTTTATGATGAGAATTGTGTATTGAAGCAGTAAGCCTGTGCCAAAGTGTGAACATAGGCATAGGCTGGTGCAGTCTCTTCCAGAATTGGGCACAGCGGTTTCTTTTTTCTTAACCTGTTATTAGCTATTTAGCATCCATCAGCAGAGGAAGTGTACCATTGCAGGGTGGTGGCCTGATAGATGAACAGATCTGGACAAAGCAGCATGGAAAGAACAGAGGCTGCATGGATTTGCAACGTGTATTATTGTCTGTGTGTAGAGGGGCTGCCACTTTGATTTGTATTCTGGGCAATTTAGGAAGAAGTTTCATCAGAAAATTCACCAAGTAATCCTCCTATCTACCTTACCATTTTCCCATTATGCTAGACAGGTCTCTCTCTCTCTCTCTCTCCCCCCCCCCCCCCCCCAGTTTCCTGTCTACTGTCTCTTTACATTAATCATCAGTATTTAAACAAAGCCTCAATTTAGTACTTCAAGTGCCATTGTAGTGATGTATCTGAAGCTGGTGTTCAGTCAGTGTGCACACTGCTCTGGAAGGTTGGGAGACCCTCTGGAGATGATATTTTTTGGAGGGAGTGGAACTCTAGGAGGAAAAAAGGGCACATCCCATTTCACAAGTGGAAATCAGAGGGCACCACTGGATGCCATGAAGGTAATTGCAGATCTTTAAAAATCACCAGGGATATAAACAGAGGAGAAGATTTGTAAGACACTGGTTTGCATTCAACGTAGCACTGTGGCTAAATTTCCATCAGTTCAAAGATTTTTCTTGCACAACAGGACCTTCTGCCACTCTCTTCCCCCATGCCCCCTTAAATCTGTTCTGGGCTCCCCCCAATTTGCCAGCTTGGGGTACACATGGAAGGGGAGTTTCTTTGTGCTAGCAGAATTATTTGCACTGGCTTTAGTTAAATATGGCTCATGAGTTTTTCGGAGTTTCCATAGGTTACACTTGAATTGGGTGTTGAATTGTACAAGAAAAGCTATAAAGAAGCCCATGCCGAGTTTTATGAGCTTCCAGCCTCCCATGTTAAGAAGTGAGGTGTTGTGTTTTGCACCAATTACATTCTGTACAGCCATCAAGACCTGCTCTGACTGTACAGTTCCACAGAGGCTTATAAAAATAAAGGAAGTAGAAGGCCTGGGATAAGTTTAAGGGTACAGGTTAGTGGTCAGCTAAAGCAAGAGAGAACTTGGATGGTTGGAAGGATGCCAAGATTGCCTTATGGTTTCAGGGAAGAGAGGATAGTAAATTGCAGGGAGAGGATTTGCATTTGGGCTTCAAATTCTTGACTTCCCCACCCCCTCCCCTTTCTATGTTATTTAATAGCAAGGTCTCCATGATTAATAGAGCTGAGCAGTCTTCTTATTGTGTCTGATGCGACACCTGTGAGCACACTTTCTCTCCTTCATCCTTTAAATCTGGGCCCAGCAGCAGCTGCATCTGGCACCACTCTTCCACATTTTTGTTTTTAGAGCTCATTGGCTAATCCCTGCCTGGAACTATGTGGGCCAGAAGGAGCATGGTGCAGCAGTACATCATTAGATCCCTTAGATCTATCCAATTACCGCCCGGTTTCGAACCTTCCATTCCTGGGTAAGGTGATTGAGAGAGCGATTGCGGAACAGCTTGGTAGGTTTCTGGATGAAACATCGGCTCTGGATCCATTCCAGTCCGGCTTCCGCGCTGGTCATGGGACTGAGACGGCTCTGGTCGCCCTAACAGATGATCTCCGCAGGCAGCTGGATCGAGGCGGGTCGGGGCTGCTGATTCTTCTAGACCTGTCAGGAGCCTTCGACATGGTCGATCACGAACTCCTAGACCACCGCCTTGCCGACGTGGGGATCCAGGGCACAGTCCTTCAATGGCTGCGCTCGTTTCTCTCTGGTCGGGGACTTGGGGGGGAATTGTCATCCCGCCACTCCTTGGTGTGTGGAGTGCCCCAGGGTGCGATACTCTCCCCAATGCTTTTTAACATCTTTATGCGCCCCCTTGCCCAGCTTGTCCGGAGTTTTGGGCTGGGCTGCCATCAGTATGCTGATGACACCCAACTCTATCTGTTGATGGATGGCCATCCTGACTTGGCCCCAGACACACTGATCAGATGCTTGGAAGCTGTGGCTGGATGGTTACATGGGAGCCGGTTGAAGTTAAATCCCTCGAAGACAGGGGACGGGACGATATGAGATTGAGGGGGCAACTCCCATCTCTTGCGGGGGTGCAATTAGTGCCAGCACCGTCCGTTAAGAGTTTGGGTGTAATCTTCGATACCTCCCTCTCCATGGAGGCGCAGATTGCAGCTATAACAAAGGTGGCATTTTTTCATCTCCGCCAAGCTAAGCAGTTGGCTCCTTACCTTTCTCGCCCTGACCTAGCCACTGTGATCCACGTGACGGTCACCTCCAGACTGGATTATTGTAACTCGCTCTACGTGGGGCTGCCCTTGAGACTGACCCAGAAACTCCAGCGGGTGCAGAATGCCGCAGCGAGACTCCTTACGGGGTCTTCGCTGCGAGATCACATTCATCCGGTGCTATACCAGCTGCACTGGCTCCCGGTGGAGTACAGGATCAGGTTTAAGGTGCTGGTTTTAACCTTCAAAGCCCTATACGGCCTAGGACCCTCGTACCTACGGGACCGCCTCTCCTGGTATGCCCCACAGAGGAACTTACGGTCTTCAAATAAAAACATCTTGAAGGTCCCAGGCCACAGAGAGGTTAGGCTGGCCTCAACTAGAGCCAGAGCTTTTTCGGTTGCGGCTCCAACCTGGTGGAACGCTCTGTTGCAAGAGACTAGGGCCCTGCGGGACTTGACATCTTTCCACAGGGCCTGCAAGACAGAGCTGTTCCACCAGGCCTTTGGTCAGGGCGCAGCCTGACTCCCTCCTTTGGCAATCTTTACAAAACTTTAGTTTATGGTTGCCATCAATTTGTATTTTAATTAATTTTTATAATGTTTTTATAATGTTGCATTGTTTTAGTGTTGTTAGCCGCCCTGAGCCCGGCTTCGGCTGGGGAGGGCAGGATATAAATAAAATTTATTATTATTATTATTATGCTATGCCAAAGGGACCAGGGAACTGTTTGCCCCTGTCTCTTCCCTTGGGACTAGGGCCAGATTTATTAGACAGGAGAGCTGTTTGCATTATGAGGCACCACCGGGACTGCTGTGTCTGGTGAAATACGGCGAGCTGTTTTGTCCACCGCTGAGGCCTTTCACATCTTTTCCCCTCCTTCCTAGGAACTCTAGCTCCAGGGCTGTGCCCCAGATGAGAAGAATCCTAGCTGCAGAGCAGCTGGGGCTTTGCAGGGTGTGATGACAGCCTCAGTTCTGGCTTTGGCAGAGCTGTATGTGCTCTGATGGGTTGGGCTCTGAGCCAACGCATCTGTTGGAAGGACAGATGGGATATCTGGTCCTAGAAGACACTGAGCAGCTGGCTGCTGGGTGTACCTCCTGCAGGGGCATCCTTCGTGGGTCACCTGCCTGCTGCACCTTTGCTCTGTTCTATCTCCTCCCTAATATTCTGTTGCCTACATTCAGAGTGTCTTTGGTTCTTTAGACCTATCCTGGCTCTGTTTCTTTCCTGCCAAAGAAAAGGAAAGAGCAGGATCAGGATCAGCCCAATACATTTTTTCTATCTAGATCAGGGGTCCCCAAACTAAGGCCCATGGGACTCATTTATCCGGCATCCAGAGACCCCTGCCGCCTGCTGTCACCGCCCGCTCTTACCAGCACTGCACTGCTGCCCACTTCTGGGTTGGAGGAGCACCGGAAACAGCTTGTGCGCATGCGGTGCACATCTGGGTTGGAGGAGGCCCGTGCACATGCACACAAGCTATTTCTGGTGCTTCTCCGACCCGGAAGTGCGCCAGAAATAGCGTGTGCGCATGTGTATGGGCACACACTCCCCCGCCCTCTGGCCCACCACGTGATTGGCGCTGGAGACACCGGCCCAAGGCGTGGTAACTTTGCTGACCCCTGATCTCGATTGCAAAATTCAGATGGCGCCACCTTCCCACTAATTAGCTACAAAGTACTATCAACCTTACTGTATGCTTGTGAAACATGGACCACTTATACTTATAAACTTATAAACACCATCTCCAACCCTCGAAAGATCCCATCAATTCACATCACTTGGGAAGACAGGCAAACTAATGCCAGTGTACTGGAAGAAGCAAAGATCACCATTGTCAAAGCAATGATTCTTCAACAGCAACTTGGTTGGCCTGGTCATGTTGTTCGGATACCTGATTCTCATCTTCCAAAGGAGCTACTCTATTCCAAGCTTAAAAATGGAAAGGGGTTCAAAGACTGTCTCAAGGCAAATGTTTCAAAAATGTAGTATAAACACCTACAGCTGGGAAACACTGTCCTGCAAGCACTCCAGTTGGAGAACAGCCTTTACCAAAGGTGTCTTGGGTTTTGAAGACACTCAAACTCAGGACGAAAGGGAGAAACATGCGAAGAGAGAAGTACGTTTGGCAAACCCTCACCATGATCAACTCCTGCCCGGAAACTTATGTCCGCACTGTGGAAGTACGTGTGGATCCGGAATTGGCCTCTACAGTCACTTACAGACTCACTGTTAAAACTGTGTATATGGAAGACAATCTTACTCTGTTACAAGTGATCGCCAAAGAAGAAGAATTAGCATGGGCCACCCCATGCTCTTTCTCAATCCTCAGTCGTTTCTGTGGTGCTTGTACAGGACTACTGCACAATTGATGGTGCTTTGGGGTCAATCTTATGCCCTGAGACCTGTGGGTATAGGGATGTATACAAATTTTAATAATAATAAGAATGGGAGGTATACAAATTTTAACAACAATAAATTGTGTGCCTCCACTCATCCGTCTTTGACATCCCAAATCCGTCACCCTGAGGTGGTCACCACCCTGCGGCGGGATAGACAGATGGACAAAATAGGCGGATATAGCAAAGAGGAAAGCAGTAGATAGGCGACAAGGGTCAAGGGAAAGCAACATAGCCACACCTTAAAAGAGGAGCTTAGCACAATGTCTGACTGCCATCCTGTGTTCCCGTCATCCTGTGTGTGCCAGGGAGCCATGGCCAATCAAAGAATGCAGAACCCTCTGGTTTTTGTGTGGGAACTGTCAGTGGTAGGTGACTCTTAACCTGTACAATGGGTTACATTGCACCCATACAAAACCAAAGGGTTCTGGATTCTCTGTCCTCCATTCAGGGAAGTAAGAGACATTATCCCAGTACAAGAACTCCTTTCAGTCAGGCAGGAGCACTCAAAGTGGGGGAAGAGCACTTCCGGGGTGAAATGTAGTCTAGGGAGAGGCACAAGAGCTGTAGAGGTGCTTGGAAGCGGCTGCATTTGGCTGTCTGGGCTTGAGGTTCCCCTGTCCCGATTGTGGTGTATTCATCTTTGTCTTCACACCTCTTCCACCACTCCCAAGATCTTAAGCTGGCTGTATAAGCTTCACTTTTATTTTTGCATGTTTTGTATCCTGGTTTCAGAGGAACTACAACAACAGAGTCTTGCTTTAGCGTGTACAGTGGTACCTCAGGTTACATACGCTTCAAGTTACAGACTCCACTAACCCAGAAATAGTGCTTCAGGATAAGAACTTTGCTTCAGGATGAGAACAGAAATCGTGCTCTGGTGGCGCGGCGGCAGCAGGAGGCCCCATTAGCTAAAGTGGTGCTTCAGGTTAAGAACAGTTTCAGATTAAGAACGGACCTCCGGAACAAAATAATAATAATAATAATAATAATAATAATAATAATAATAATAATAATGATATATTTATTGTCATTGCCCCCTCCCGGGGACAACAAAATTACTTAAGTACTTAACCCGAGGTACCACTGTGTTTGTTACACAATGACAGAACCTTGCCTCTTGGCCCATCTAGCTCAGGGTTGTCTATACCAAGGATAGAGAGCTTATGCTACTGCAGAAGGTATTGGGCTCCAACTCCCTCCCCTCCTACCCAACCAGCAGAGCCAATGGTCAGAAATGGTGGGGGTTGTGGTCCAGCAGCAACAGCTAGAGGGTACCGGGTTCCCCAGTCCTTGTCAGCACTGACTGGTAATGGCTCTTTGGGATTTCACAGCAATCTTTCTGAGGCAGCCCTGCTTGGAGATGCCAGGAATTGAACTTGAGAGAAGGCTCCTTCACTGAACCATGGTTTTTCCTGGTACATGGGAAGTCAGAAAAGGCAAGTCTTGCCCTGCAGAGATTATGGTCTAAATATCAAGGGCTGGGGAAATAACAAAAGGGAGGCTTGGGAGAACTGAAAGAAGGAAAATTACGAGGGATCACAATCTCTTCTCTCCGCCCCTGGGTCAGGCTGGGACATGAGCATAGCCCTGCCAGAAACATCCAGCCGCTACCACCACTGATCTAAGTGTGGGCTGCAGGCATGTGTAGCCGTTGACCTTCCGGTACTTTGCCATAGGAAGAGGGAGCTCTCTAGGCTTGTGTCATCAGGAAGGCTCAGTAGGTAAGGAGTCCGTGGCCTCTCATGCTCCTGCTACCTCCCGGCCCTGCCTTCATCTCACTTTCAGAGCTTCCTTTGGTTAGATTGCATCTCCACAGACCTGTTGGCTGATTGTTGTTTAGTCCACACCAGTTTGCAAATCCACTGGACTGAGGTGGGGGGGGGGGCGAGGGACCCTCACGTTCTCCTAATTTAAGTGTAGTGCGTGCATTGAGCAGTGACAGTTAACTTATCTCCGAGGACCTTTACCCTAAATAGCAGTAGTGCTGGGACCACAGTCCACTTCCATTCTCAATAAGTGAATGATGAAGAAGCCCCTTCTGTAGAGAAATGAGATTTTCCCGGTCTAGTAGCACTGCTGCCATAAATCTCCTGCCAGGTTCACTTTAGCAGCCGCTCTCTCTGTATACCCCTGAAGTGACATTAACCAGGAGCTGGAACAGACTCATACTGTCTGCACTGGATGGAAATGTGATGAGACGCTTGAGCATCTTGGGAGCAGTTTTGAACCTGGCTCCATAATTAGCACCCAGCACAGGGGGGGCTGGGAGACGGGGGGGGGGCTGCCTGCATATGAGCAGGAGGCATTGATTGCTGCACCTGTAGGCAGGAGTTGGGTTTTGTAGCTCCAGGCGATGGTTTACACAGGCTCTTCGAGTGTCAGCACTGATGCTGTATGGAGAAGGCAGCAACTGTGGAGCCCTGGGGGTAGCCATTTATTAGACCCAGGGGAAATTAACAGGAGTGACTGCTGTATTTCTGATGGGTTGGGAGGGGCTAGGATGGAAGGAGAGAATAAATTTCCACTTGAGGAATTTTTTACCAAGGAGAGAGGGGTTCCACCTCCCTGCCCACCAGGGGGCTGGTCTTCAGGGGTAGAGAAGCACCAACTGCCTGCTGAGATCTCTGGAGGGAGATCTCTCTACGTGGCACCTTGCTTCGCTTCCTGTCTCAGCGTCTTTTGTTTCCAAAAAGCTCTCTGGCACAGGACCTGTAGAAATCATTGGCTTGTGGAATGCAAGGAGCTGAAGTCACTCTCCAGCCTTCTCTGCTGTGGCTTTCGGTGGGTGGTTCTTGGCTGGGCTTGCTAGGAGGCCAACTTTGAGGTTGAGAGGGGAGAGCAATTACAGGGCTGTGTGCTTGAGTGCTTTCTTTGACTCGGCAGAGGGTTGTGGAGAAATGGAGCCATGCTCTGGGAGCAGCCCTATGTCTTCAGTGACTTCTCTTCAGCACCGATCCATCCTCTGCCAGAGTGTCAGCCCACAAAGGGCAGTGTATTATGCCACAATCCCTGCAACCATGTGTGGCAAGTGGGAGCAAGGCCAGAGAAAAGAGAAGTTCCATAGTGTAGCACAGTTGCAGCTGACAGTATCATGTTCCATGCAGTTCTGACAGTGTTGTGAGACAGGACAGAGACTCCCCTAAAGACCTTAGCAGTCAGCCAGCATCATGCTGGAGAAAGCAGTAGTCCTTAAGCACCATTCCTCAAAACTGTTTAGAGCGTTCAGTGATAGCCAGCCTTTTGAACTGAGATGGAAAGAATACAGTGGTCAAGTGAATGTCACATAACATGGCATTTTATGCTTTGGAAAAGGAGAAAAGGCTTCCATCAGTACTTTGGCTGCAGCATTCTGCAGTACCTGCAGTTTCCAAACACCTTCCAAAGACTGTGTCATGTAGAATGCGCTGGGAGTAGTTTAACCTGGATGTGATGATGGCATGGTATCTGTAAATTAAGCAGATATGGGATAATCTTCTAACCTGTGTCTTATACAGAGTTTGTCTTCCATGGGTTTGCCCTTCCCAAGCTATAGTATATGGGTGGGGGTGGACTAGTTTCAGTGTTTGAAATTATCTGCACGCCAGTCACATTTTGTGACGTAACCAACCATTTGCAACTGGATGGAGATGTCTGGGTGCCACCCTTGGTGCCTCGCATCTCCACTTGCCTGGCTGTAGTCAGCTGGTCTTCCGGGCACAGTGGCAGCAACCCCGATTCACCCAGCAGCAAAAGATATAAGATTAGAGAGAGAGAGGGAGAGAATTTTTTGCTGCCAGGTGAATCAGGTGTTTGGCGGGATAGCGCTGTAGGAAAAGACACACATTTTGCTGCCGTCCTACCTGCAGACTACCTGATTCGCCTGGCAGCAGGTTTCCCCCCCCCCCATGGGGTTGCCTAGTCTGGCAGTGGGGGTACCAAAAAAAGAGAGAAAGACATTTTGTTTTGGCACCCACAACCTGCATCCCAGGAGCCACATGACTCCTAGCATTTCTATCCCAGTTTCTAACACTAGTTTTTTCAGTTTGGGTAGAAAAGGAATTTTTTTACATCAGTGATTGATCAGTTAAACTTTAATATGTTTCCAGAACCCTAGTAATTATTAATCATTTATAAAGAGACACTTCCCCCCCCCAAAAAAAAAATTGTTAGGCACTGTAGAGATGTTTGAAAATTGTGAATTGTCTCTGCCCACAGGCTCACAATTCAAAAGTAACTGGAAGCAAAGAAAGGAAATGCAGGTGCCGGTTCTCAAAAGTTATGCAATTGTTTTTCTAGAGATCCATTGGAATGGCAGCTGAGGAAGCAGCTTGTGGTGGAGGAATAGGAAGCAAATGGCGGTTGATTCCAGCCAGGCCAACGGTGGAATCCTTTGTGTGTCTCTTCTCCTTCTGTTGCAGCCAGGTGGAGATGGATTTAGTTGGGACAGTGTGGTGAGATCAATGAAGAAAGTGGAAGCTAACATACAAGTTCCTAGCCAAAAGGTGCTCTTGGTTAGAAGGAAGGACCATCGCCACTGTTTCCTCTCTTCATTTATTCCCTTATGATACACTGGGACCAAGATTGCTTCAGAAGCAAACCGGTGTGCTCTCCTTATTTCACAAACTTGCAAGTTAAAATTGCCCCCCTTGCAAATTAATCAGCTAAAGGTTTGGGTTGATTAATTTAAACAGATCTGAGCTAGTAGCCTTAGTCATTCAGGCAAGCCAAAGGCAATATGTCCTAATCCTGATGCATGATTAGTGGCCTTTACTCCAGCCTTTCTTGGGAAATATTTGAGGAAACAGATTTCATGACTTTCTGTGCCACCTGCTCCTTTGAGGAATCATCTGAAATGAAGCCATGCTAGGGAAGCAAGGCTGAATAGGATGGTATCCTTGATGCACTGAAAATTCCCCTTAACAGCTCTTAAGGACCTCTATCAATACTAATAAATACACTGAGTCTTGCTGTTCTGAGCAGTTTGTGTCTAAAACAATAGCTCAGCATTGCGCATTGTAGCAGGAAACCTGATTCTGGCTTGATCTCTTTTCCTCCTGCCATCTCTAGCTGCTACAATTTGTTTTCCTCTATCAGGAAAAGCTGGCTTCCTGGTTCCAGTCTCTGCACCTTTTCACTTTTCTCTCTTGGGGCAGTTTCATGCTTGGGACTCTCTTAAAAAATGAAAGACTCTAGTTAGACATCATGTTACACATGAACCATAGTGGATGAAGAAGATGGAATTCTGGGGATATCAGATTTCAAAGTACATAAAGCGGCATTTAGAATTAAGACATATTTTTCAGGGGCTAAAAGTAAAGCTGTGTCAGGCGTGGGGCCGGTGGGTTGTGTTGCACATTGGATGTGGGGATGGATTAATTTTTTTTAAGGAATTTCAAACAGCATATCTATATCATGCAGAATAGTAGAACTTGAGCTTCCTTGAGCTAGGCAGATACAGGGTGCTGCTGTTGGGGGGGGGGGCGGCTTTGGTGTTCTTGGGAGCAATACATTTTTCAGCAAGTGGCTGATTGGAAGTGATTTCTGCAGCCATGCTAGTCTGAGGTCCTCTGGGGGGCATCTGGTTTTCTATCTGCAGAGAGGAATGGGGTGAGGTGAAGAAGTCTCTCTCCCACAAGGCACCTGACGACCTGCAGAATACAAGGCCGAGTTCAGTAGCAGCATGGCTCCCTGGGAACCTTGGTAGGACTTACCGATTGAACATGTAAAAAGAATTGCTGACTCAACTATGGCTGCATGTGTGTGCTCTTGTTTCTCAGTAAATGGCAGGCAGAGTTGTCAGGTGCGATCATGGTTGAATTCCAAGAAACTTCTGCTTTTTCATTTTTTAGTGAGTGAGTTTTTGTCCTTTATAGAGCTAAGCTGAAAGGATGTTGGCAATGTCTGCTGGAGCTTCTGGTGTTTAGAGAGCGGCATCCCAGTAATCTGTGTGGCACTGGCCAAGCTGTGTCTTCTTCACGGCCCCAACATGCTCCTTTGTTGCTGTTTCTTCTCTCGATGCTGCCACATGTTGGGCATTTGGGGAAGCTGAGCTGAATACCTGTTCTCTCCTGCTGCTTGCATTGTGGTTTTCTGATGTTTTCTGATTTTAAGCTCCCGTGCAGTGCTGTAGGTTATATTTTAATGTATTTGTTTTTTAATTTAATTTGGCCGTGCACCGCCCAGGGAACCTTTGAGATGAAGGGTAGGTTATGAGTGGAAGAAATAAAATAGATGGTATATATAAAATACCGTACTACTGTTTGCCAAGAAATGTCAGCTCATGTTGCTGAATTTGCATTCTGCTTCTGTGTACTGTCTTACTGTGTGGCTATCTATTTACATAACCTGGGTAAGGATTTTGGAGTTTTTGTTGTGGAAACCCTTGTGCTTGATAAACCCTCCCCTGCCCACCAAACTGCTAGGTGTTGAGCTCTAAATCAAAGTGTAGGAGCTGGTTGAATTTGGTCAAATGCATCCATTCCCAGGAAAGACTGACTGAGCAACAGTGCTGAAATCATATCCACTAAGCATTAGAAATCCAAATATCCCTTTGCAACCATGAGATTTGATAACTTGTGGTTTCATTCTTAAGGAAACAGTAACTTGGAAGCTTAGTTTCTTGAGGTACCAGGGTGCATATTTATGGAATAAAAATGTGAATGCTTTGGCCTCCGAGCGCCCTTGGCGGTGACATTGAACGCCAGAAATAGAGAGTGGTGTTTAATCCATGAAAGTGTTGAGGAAGGCAAGCTATTACAACGTGAAAAGAAGTCTGTAGGGGCTACTCTCACGCATCCTCCAAAGAGGAATGAGCAGAGTTCAAGGAAAGCTTTTAAGTATGTTGTGTTCCAGACAGTTCTGTGGCTCAGCCCCCCACCCCCACCCCCGGAAGCTGCTTCTGTTCTCCTAGCTCACGTCTTAAAATGCCCCATCTCTGCTTTGAATAGGGTGTGTGCTAAGAAATCAGGTGGTCTGTTAGCATATCCTTTGGGATGGTTCCAAGAATGACATCATTTCTGATGCCCCAAAAGGAGGACTGTGGGGGACAGGCAGCTCCAAGCCCCATCTACCCATTGCTACTGCATTAACATCTTCCACGCTGGGTTGGCGGCATACACCTGCTTTGAGCAAGGGGGTGGGGTCAGGTGTCACAGGAGACTTGCCAATAATGGAATAATCAGCCTCCACTGACAGCTTGTCAGGGCTGACACCCCCGCTTCCTAGCCTGCCAAGTTGATGCCTGACACAAAGATGGGCTTGGGAGGGGGAAGCAGGTCAGGGCTCTGCGCGCAGCTCCTTGTTTGCACCACCCACAAAGAAACTTCACTGTTGTGCCGTCACGTTGGTGTGGAGCATGAAACCTATTGGCTAAGGAGTTTGCAAAGGGTGGTTGTGTCTCTGGAAGCAGAGTCTGCAGTAAAGGTGATACTGTACAGCACAGGGGGAGGGGGGAGCCCCTTGATACCAAAGATAAAATATTTTAAAATACAACCGCTCACATTTTCTTACTTACGTCTGCTTGTTAATGCTTATATGTGGACATCCTACAGAGGTTTGTTGGGTGATTTCCCTTTAAGTAGGCCCCACTCATTGCCAGAGGGATGTTTGAGTCCCTGACTAACCCTTCCTCATTCAGGATCATGTGCAGGTGTATGTGTTGTTTGTGTTTTGTCCCTTTTTCTGCTCCATCAGTGCAGCAGAACCTCTTGTGTTCCATGCTGCCTGTATAATTTCTGCAGTGATGGAGAAAAAGAGAAGTATTGGACTGGGAAGAAAGTGACCCCTGGCTTCTGCAAGGTCCATGTCTAGATGGAGCAGAGTCTCCCTTGAGGAGCCATGTGCAGTTGAGCCCAAATTGCCCCACCCTTATAAGAAGGGAGACTTTGGAAGGCAGCTCTGGGAGTCCCCAGAACAGCAGCTGCTACCAACAACCTTTTCCATCTACTTCATGACTCCAGTCTTCAGGAAGGATGAACCATGCTTTCTGCAGCACCTGCTATTTGTCTCTCTCTCTCTCTCTCTCTCTCTCTCTCTCTCTCTCTCTGTGTGTGTGTGTGTGAGCACCATGCTTTTTCTCTCAGTACAAAGACTCTTTAAATATTTAAGCAGCGGCAAAGCTGCTCATGCTGTTTAATAAATCATAGTGACCTGAAACTGCTGCCTTGCCTAAGGGGAGCTCCAGAGCAAGGTGGCTCACACTGCTGCTGGTCATAGCAAGACAGAGAGGACAGAAAGGGAGCAGGCAGGGGAAAGGACGTGCAAAGAGCTTCTGCACCAGGCTGACTGGGAGGGAAGCCCTTTGAAGCTGCACCCCCACCCCCACACTTTGGTTCCATCCTTCATAAAATCATAGAATTGTAGAGCTGGAAGTCCCCCCGGATTAAGCCCCGGGATTAATGCCTGGACCTGACCATGGTGCTGTTGTCTTCTTGCTCCCTAAGAATATGGCTCCAAAATCTTGGTTTCTTCCAAGACCGTAATCTAGCTCCTGCTATAGGCTTGGGTATATGGTATAGTTCAGGGGTGGGGAATCTGTGGTCCCAGGCAGCTCCCACCCCCCTGCATATCAGCTCCAGCCAGCAGGGCTCATGGAGTGGGGGTCCTTTCTCTCTCCTCTGCTGTATTTCAAAGCAGAGAGAAAGATGGCAGGACTCATGAATGCATCATTGTGCCTCCTGAGCAGGAACGGGCAATGCTAAACAGTATTTGGAAAGGCTGCTGATCCGGACCAGGCAAGAAAGTTGCTCTCACAGAACTTTCCCTCTTCATATTCAGTATATCCCATGCCAATAATGGATCCTTTAAAAACAAAGCAAAAAGAGAGAGAATTGTCCCAGCTCTGCTACTGAAGCAGGGAGGGAGGAAGAGAGAATTGGTTGCAAATATAGCTCCCTAGATGTGCAAGAGAGGAGGGGCGCCTGTTCTCTGAAGCCTGCTGTGACTCAGCCTGAACCAGTAAGTGGGCGAAAGAAAAAGAAGCCCCCCACCGTGCAGGGAGGTGGGAAGGCAGAAAGAGGAGAGTTGGGTGGCATGGAGCAGGGAAGCTCAAGGTGCCCAAACTGGTCCTTTGACCAACTTGACACCACCTCACCACCAGCCCCACTGGAGGTCTTGAGGGTCCTGTACATCACTAGGTCAGCATGCCTGCAGACATGTTGCTTCTATATGGTTCCAAGGAGGCAATAAAAATGAGTGTGCCTGTATGCATGCGAGTGGGCTGCGGCAGGAGAATTTGCTCCTTTTGAAGACTGCTCTTACCCAAGCACTTCATTTTTCACAGCCCCAGTGCCAGGAACTGGGCAAAAAGAAGTATCCAAGCAACGGCCTAATGAGATCTCATCTCTCCTGTTTTTGTTAGCTCTCTGAAATTTCCTTCTCTCCCTCCCTCAATTTTGGGGTGTGTGTGTGTGCATGTGTGTATGGTTGGGGAAATAAACCCAAAATTTCATTGCATAGATAGTTGGTTGACATGACAAGGAAAGCACACACTGCCACAGTAGGCTGGAAGTGCAAGTAAATCTACTAGGGAAACAGGTGTGTCTCTGAACCAGGAAGTTCAGGGCAGTTGGGAGATGCCTGGGAACCAGCGTGTGTGTGTTACAGTAAGTGCCACACCTTTTTAATTGGGGGGGGGGCGGGAGATGCTGGTACTGCATACCCTTGAGAACCCCCAGGGGAAAAAGCCTTGCTGGGAACTTGACTATTTTTAATAAGGGGGTTGGTCCTGTGCTGCTTTTATTGTAATTATTTGTATGGCTTTAATAGAATATATTCTTTCAATTTTTTTTAATTATTACACTTTCTATTTTATCTGTAAGTTGCCTTGAGTCCCACCAGGGAAATTAAGTTTGTATGCCACCCTTCATCTGAAGATCACAGGGTGGTTCAGGACATAAAAATTCAAGATGAGAACACAAAATACATAATAAAAACCAAAACAAACCAATAACAACCCCCCAAACAAAAATTAAAAGGCCATAAAATGTTGATCCTCCTCACACTTCCCCATAATGCCCAGGTTGGAACTGTTTTTGTCTAGCAGTGATTTTTGAAAGAGCACCTGAGCCCACACTCTTCCTTTCCCAGGGTCCCTGCAGTGGGCTTCCACACACCTGAGCCAAAAAGCAGGGGTGGCAGGGAGCTTTAGGGAAAGCAGGACCCCCTGCATGTTCTCCCCACGTTGCACTGTTCGTTTCCAGACTTGCTGTGCTGATCCTTTTGCACGGGGCATTGTGCAGCTCAGTGTGTCGTGTGTCTGGCTTGAGTGCTGGGTCTGCCTCTCCTCTCTGAGGAGCTTGGCCTCCCCTTGTTTCACTACAGAAGAAGCCACTGGAGGGCATACATGTGTCCAAAAGAGTTCTGCACCTCTGCTTGGGTTAATAATGCCAGGCAGATTCTGATCCCTTTGTAGCTTGAAGGGCTGGCTGGACACAAACCATGTTTGAGGTTTGAGGAGGGACGTCTGCATTCATGTCTGGGGGAGTCGAGGAGGGAGCGCTGCTGCCTGAAGGTTCAGAGGCAGCCACATAATAAGCAGCTAGAGAACAAGGGCTCTCACTCTGGGGTGTTTCTGCAAAAGAATCCCCCTCATATGCACAAATGCTCAAGCCTAGTCCAAGCTATTGAATATCATGCTTAACTCCCCTTAACACATTCTCCATTAGTTCCATTAGTATATTTTACAAAAGTCAGTGTAATTGTCTCCTCTTTTCATTTGCATAGCTTAGGGTTTTGGCAGCATTGTAGACTCTTTTGAGTTATTGCAGGCCCAGCAAAAATGGCTATCAAAGAGCCCTTCCCAATCCAGTGCCTTCCAGGTGTTTTGGACTATAACTCCCATCATCCGCAATCAGCTCAGCTGTAGTCCAAAACGTCTGGAGGGCACCAGGATGCCAAAGGCTGCTGTATAACAATTAATGTGGAGTGGGACCAGGACCTCTGCTGAACACACAGAGGAAGGAATTGAGCATAGCAGCTCTTTGCCAGCATACGGAATTCAGCTTGCCAGACGGAACAGCCCCCTTTCCCCGACCTGCACACTTTTTAAATAAAAAAGTTATGATTTTGTATTTCTTTCTTTTGATAGAGTAATAATCATAAATAAATAAGAATAAAAATGTACACCCCATCACCAAGACCGTTCCATTGTAACTATCCAACCTCCCAAAATGTCAACACCTCTTGCAATGGTTTGACCCCTTTCCATTTTAAAAGTACAAATTCTACAAACACCTTCCATTTCTCCTCAAAATCATTTCTCCTGCATATTCCCCATCTTACCTTAATGGCACATGTTAATTTATCATTAATCATTAATTCATACCGTAAGATATAATTGTGAGCAATAAAGAATTTTATTTTTTTTAATGCACACTGTTCTGGGGCGTTCTCCCAACCCGCCTAGAGCCAATTTGGGAAGGGCACAGGGGGAGAAGAGGGGGAGAAATCTCTGTTGCACTAAAGGAAGTCCTTCCGCGGGACTTGTTGGTTGACTCCAACCCAAAGTTGCATTCATTTCTCCAATGAAAAATTGGAAATTTTAGAGAACACTGGAAAAAAGAGTCTGTGAAATAATTTTCCCTTTTGGAATGAATAAGGCGTATAAAGATTTTTACACAAGTAAATCTACATGATTAGGGAATGCTAATTCTTGTTTAAACTCAATATTACAACACTTGCATCAAATATGCATTTCTGCACCTAGGTTGCTGTCATCTCCATGGAAGGAGCAAGCGGGGGCTTTTGCTTTCTTGCAAATTGCTGCTTCTCGTCTTTTGAAGAACTTTGATTTAATTTGGAGATACTAGAAGCAAGTAACCTGCTTCTGCTGTCCCTTCGCTTGTACAAAACTAAAGCTACACTCCTATATGTAGAGTGCCTGGGAGTAAGCCCACTGAACTCAGAGAGGCTTGCTTCTGAGTAGACATAAATAGGATCACACCGTAAATCATTAATACATTTGGAGTTGTATGCAACATTGCATGCGTGAAGTTCCAGTCACAGAGAAAGACTTATTCTGCTCTGCTCTCCCCACATGTCCTCAAAATCTTCTCCAGAGGATCCCCCACCCCTCTTGAGCATATATTACGGGTGCATGGGGGGCTGCAAGGGAGAAGAGGGGAAAGTTCCATTATGCAAGCAGAAGTCTGCTGTGCTAGTGGAACAGCAGGATTGAATATAACCCATCAGGCTGAAATTCTAGGGGTGTAATCATACTAAACATCATAGCTTTTCTCCTGAGTAAACATGCTTAAGATTGCTCTGTAAATTTCATAAGCATGCCAAATATAAAATAGTTTAGGTTTGATAAAAAAGTAATTATTGCACATATTTAAATTTCACCCAAAATGTCAGACTTCAGGGGGGGGCAGGATGGGGGGTGTTTCATTCCTTCAAAACTTGCACCTTTTGGACTCCTATTTGTTAATAGGGGGTGCTACCTACATGTTTTTGAAATGAGAGCTCAGGTTTAAATTTAAATTTAATACATAATAATAATTTGCAAGTACATTGGCCACTCTGGGGAGAGGGTCAGGGCTGCCCGGGAGTGGGCCCCAGCCAACATAATGGCCAGGACAAGTTCCACGGAGGGGATGCACTGGGACACCTGATCTCAGTGATCACGGACAGGAGGAGGAGTTAATCTAAGACCAGACCACGTCATTACCGAGGAGGCAGGTTTAGTCATTGTTTGAAGACTATCCCTGCCTCTGGGTCTGGTCTTGACCAGAAGGATACTGGAATCAACAAGGGAGACCCACATAACCGTAAGGCGCTGCTGTGCAATACTAGGAGGACTTGACCTGGCTACTGCTTGTCCACCAGGTTTCTCTTATGCACAGCAACCCAGGTCAGGTGGGTGAGGAGGTGGGGGAATGCAGTGATTTTTAGGAAGACATTAGCTTGCGCCAGGTGTCCTAATGGGAAGACCCAGTTTTCTGAGTGCATGTTCTGAAAGTTGGGCAGGTTTAGTCATTGTTTGAAGACTATCCCTGCCTTGGTTTCTGGTCTTGACTGGAAGGATACTGGAATCAACAAGGGAGACCCACATAACCGTAAGGTGCTGCTGTGCAATACTAGGTCAATGATTCATAAGACCACTGCCATCCATGATTGTGGATGGAGGACTTGACCTGGCATGTGTAACAGAGACTTGGTTGGATGAGGCGCATGGTCCTGTTCTTGCTACTGCTTGTCCACCAGGTTTCTCCAATGCACAGCAACCCAGGTCAGGTGGGTGGTGAGGGGGGGATGCAGGGGGGAGGGGGGATGCAGTCATTAGTGTTGGTGCTGACCTTTAAAGCCCTAAACGGCCTCGGTCCAGTATACCTGAAGGAGCGTCTCCACCCCCATCATTCTGCCCGGACGCTGAGGTCCAGCGCCGAGGGCCTTCTGGCGGTTCCCTCATTGCGAGAAGCAAAGCTACAGGGAACCAGGTAGAGGGCCTTCTCGGTAGTGGCGCCCGCCCTGTGGAACGCCCTCCCATCAGATGTCAAAGAGATAAATAATTACCTGACATTCAGAAGACATCTTAAGGCAGCCCTGTTCAGGGAAGTTTTTAACGTGTGATATTTTACTGTATTTTTGGTTTTTATGGAAGCCGCCCAGAGTGGCTGGGGAGGCCCAGCCAGATGGGCGGGGTATAAATAATAAATTATTATTATTATTATTATTATTATTATTATTATTATTATTATTATTATTATTATATTAGCTTGCACCAGGCGTCCTAATGGGAAGACCCAGTTCTCTGAGTGCATGTTCTGGAAGTTGGGCAATAGGGGCAGTACAGGATTCCTTTTGGTGTACCGACCTCCCCGCTGCACCAAGGATTCCCTGCCTGAGCTGCTTTTGGTCGTGGTGGATGTTCTCCTGGAGACACCTAGCTTGGTTGTCCTAGGGGTTTTTAACATCCATGCCAACACGACCTTACAAGGAACCGCTCAGGACTTCATGGAAAGCATGGCCTCAACAGGGCTGTCCCTGAATAAGTTTGGCCCAACTCATAGTCACAGACATGCCTTAGACCTGGTGTTCACCTCTATAGACGTGGGTGATCTGACACTAAGTAAAAGCAAAACAAAAGAAGTGCCATGGTCAGATCACTTCCTGGTGCAACTGGATTTCTCTGAGACCCTTCCCTTCTGCAGGGAGGTGGGACCAATTTGGATGGTCCACCCCCACCACTTAATGGATCCAAATGGTTTGTCATTTATTTCTTCTGACAAAGTACAGTGGTGCCTCGCAAGACGAAATTAATCCGTTCCGTGAGTCTCTTCGTCTTGCGGTTTTTTCGTCTTGCGAAGCACGGCTATTAGCGGCTTAACGGCTTAGCAGCTTAGCGGCTATTAGCAGCTTAGCGGCTTTAAGAAAAAGGAAACAAACTTGCAAGAACTCACAAGACGTTTCGTCTTGCGAAGCAAGCCCATAGGGAAATTCGTCTTGCGGAACGACTCAAAAAACGGAAAACCCTTTCGTCTAGCGAGTTTTTCGTCTTGCGAGGCATTCGTCTTGCGGGGCACCACTGTAAAAAAAAGAGGAGTGGTTTTCTATATCACGGAAGAATGGAATCCAAAATTGGCTTTTAAAGATGAGGAAGGAAGACAAAAAACGGTTTTGCTTCTGAAAAATCCAAGTTAGAGACGGAGTTGTTGGATTCTAAAGTTAAAAATCTGTCTAAAATGTATAAGTTACTGTTGGAGTGGCATACAAAGGATGAACAAGTTACATCAGTAATGATAGATTGGGCAAGAGATGTAGGACATAACATAATGTTTGAGGATTGGGAAAGATTGTGGAAGAAAGGGGTTACGTTCACTGCATGTACAATGTTAAAGGAGAATATAATGAAAATGATGTACAGATGGTATTTGACCCCTGTTAAATTAGCAAAGATTTATCATAACTGTGATAACCTATCTTGGAAATGTAAAGAAAAAGAAGGAACTTTTTATCACATGTGGTGGACCTGCCCCAAGGTGAAAGACTTCTG
Organism: Podarcis muralis; assembly: GCF_964188315.1. Classification (NCBI taxonomy): domain Eukaryota; kingdom Metazoa; phylum Chordata; class Lepidosauria; order Squamata; family Lacertidae; genus Podarcis; species Podarcis muralis. The sequence continues at coordinate 41,446,500 of NC_135671.1, read as the reverse complement.
GGGAAAGATTTATAATGAATTGAAAAAAATGTTGAAATATCCATTTATAAAGAAGCCAGAGGCCTTTCTTCTTGGAATAACAGGTATGGAATTGCCCAAGAAATATGTTAAATTATTTTTGTATGCCACAACTGCTGCTCGAATATTACTAGCTAAGTAGTGGAAAACGCAAGAAATACCAACCGTGGAAGAATGGCAGATGAAGATGATGGACTTTTCGGAGCTAGCCAACCTGACCGGAAGAGTCCGCGACCAGAATGTGGAGGAGTATCAGGAAGAAATTCAATGACTATTTAGCTAAATACATCAAGTTAAATTAATTGGGAAAAGTTTACAATTACCAGCTATTTAAATAAGTAGTGTGAGGAATTATTATGTTTAATGCTGAATTGGGAAGAAAGACTAATGTTAAGTGATTAAGTTAAGATTTTAAGAACTTTGATTTGGAAAACCGTTAAAGTGATATACATTGAAATTCAACTAAGGGGATACGAGGAAGTCACTTAACAATGTTAAGAAGATTATTTCTAATAAGGTTATGATTTATGTTTGTCTGTTTATTTGTTAGTGTGGTTTTTTTTTAATTTTGTGGAAAATCAATAAAAATTTTGAAGAAAAAAAATGAAGTATATACCTTCCTATGCGCCCTTTGCAGTATCAGACTTGATTGATTACCCACATCCACTGGTTCATACACTTCCATGTTTTTCTCCTTAAACTTTTGCCCTTCTGTGTGTCTGAAGGTTTCCAGTTTTGGCCTCTCAGCAATTTCATCTTCTTAAGTTGATGTTTTGGGCACCTGTGTATCACCTGTGGTGGGGATGGAGGCAGACAGGCAGTTGGGGTTGAATATAGTAGAAATAGCATGCAGTGCAAAGAAGCCTTTCCCTAAGGATGGAAGCTGCATGGCTTTGGCAGGAGATGATTACTGGTGCCAAAGACAAATAAGAACTGTCATTATTATTATTATTATTATTATTATTATTATTACGCTTATTGCTTCATGTTTTCTTTATTGCTGCTTATATTTGGTTTTAATGTTTTTTGTTATTTCTGTTTTTATTATGTAAGCCACTCTGAGAGCTGTCTGTGTAAAACACAACAAGTATTAATAGTAATAATTGTAGTTTTTGTTTATTGTAAGTTGCCCAGAGGACTTTTTATGGGGCAGCAAAAAAAAAGGAGGAGAAATTACTGGCCTGTGTATGTTAGCTGACCATAGGAGCTGCTTCTTGGCTTTCTCAGAACAAGGACCTGTTTTTTCCACCCTTGCTGGCTGACTGTTTGCAACTTTCCCTTCCAGAACCCAGATTACCACGGCTTTGACCCAGATCCCGTCGTTGACGTCTGGAGCATGCGCGTAGCCTTCTTTTTTGGCATATCCATTACCATTGTATTGGGCTCCACCTTCGTGTGCTATCTGCCGGACTACGGGTAAGGTCCGTTTGGGAAACATTGTTCCAAGCTGTGCTGAGACTTGCAGGCTTTTCATCCCTCACACAGAGACTCAGGGCAGCCCACTCATGAGGCAAGATGAGGCAACCACCTCAGGCAGCAGGATCCACCAGGGCAGCAGATCTGACACCCAAGGAATGCATTGCTAAGGCTGCTGCCACGGTGGCAGTGCCAGCTGCTGTGTGCTCCCTGGAGGCCGGATCTACTGCCTCCTCAGCAGCCTTCCACCATGCAGTCTCTCCGCGAATAGGAAGCACTGCTGGTCTCATCCCACCCCTGGGGAGGAAAGCGTGGTGGCTGCTCTCCAGAGTCTTCTGGGCTCTGCTCCCACTTGGCATGATTCAGAGCTTCGTCCCACCCTGCAACAGCCTTTGTTTCTCACTTCAGCCATTGAGCGAGGTTGATTTGATTCCCCGCCCTTTTTCTGATGTACAGCTTCACTTGCCTCCTTGTTTCTGATGTAGAGCTACTTTATCCCCGCTTCTGTGGCTGGGGGGGTGGGGTGCATTTTGAGGTTTGCCTCAGGCACCAAGATGTCTTGGGCCATTCCTGCAGAGATTCTTCGGTCCAGATGTTTTGGGGCAGGGCAGCCAGTCTCATCACTAGCACAGCAGCTCCTCTGCTTCTGACCTGTAGCTTCCCCATAAGTCCATTCATTTCCTGAAGCACATCCTGGATCTCCCAACCCCTTCCTCTCATCCTGCTTCCTCATGAAGTGATCCACCCCTTCTGTCCCTGTTTTCAGACTCCTCCTGATCTTCGGATTTCCCTTTTGTTGTTGCTGTTGTTATTTTATTTCAAATTAGACAAGGAAAGGAAAAAGGAAAAAGAAGATAAATGACAATTTTAAAAAGAAACGGGAATAATAATATTACACAAATAATGCTAATAATAACAGTAGACCACCATCAGTTCACATTGCTGATACAATGACTGTCAGTACACAAATCTTAAATTAAACATATAAATTAATATAAGCCCTCTAGAAGTCCAAATCAGTATCCCGACGAACTTTATGCCCATATGAAATATGTTCAAACGTAGTCAGGAGAATGAGGCCCCCAGAACATTATGTAATAGGTGTTGGGTATGTATCCTCTGAGGCTCAAGGTAGACATTCCTTAGCCACCACTTTTGTTGCCCATACATTAATCCCCAATCTACAAGGATATGTTTTAAGAGTACACAAACATCAAGGATTTTGCTAGTACAAAATTAATGCAAGTAACATCTTCAAACCAAATGGAATATATCTATCATTTCCCTTCCCAATAGCACAAGTGTTTTCTGTGCTGGGAAGGAATAAGTCTATAAGAATCCATCTCACTAGAATCATAGAATCATAGAATAGAATCATAGAATCATAGAATCATAGAGTTGGAAGAGACCACAAGGGCCATCGAGTCCAACCCCCTGCCAAGCAGGAAACACCATCAGAGCACTCCTGACATATGGTTGTCAAGCCTCTGCTTAAAGACCTCCAAAGAAGGAGACTCCACCACACTCCTTGGCAGCAAATTCCACTGTCGAACAGCTCTTACTGTCAGGAAGTTCTTCCTAATGTTTAGGTGGAATCTTCTTTCTTGTAGTTTGGATCCATTGCTCCGTGTCCGCTTCTCTGGAGCAGCAGAAAACAACCTTTCTCCCTCCTCTATGTGACATCCTTTTATATATTTGAACATGGCTATCATATCACCCCTTAACCTCCTCTTCTCCAGGCTAAACATGCCCAGCTCCCTTAGCCGTTCCTCATAAGGCATCATTTCCAGGCCTTTGACCATTTTGGTTGCCCTCCTCTGGACACGTTCCAGTTTGTCAGTGTCCTTCTTGAACTGTGGTGCCCAGAACTGGACACAGTACTCCAGGTGAGGTCTGACCAGAGCAGAATACAGTGGCACTATTACTTCCCTTGATCTAGATGCTATACTCCTATTGATGAGGCCCAGAATTGCATTGGCTTTTTTAGCTGCCGCGTCACACTGTTGGCTCATGTCAAGTTTGTGGTCAACCAAGACTCCTAGATCCTTTTCACATGTACTGCTCTCAAGCCAGGTGTCACCCATCTTGCATTTGTGCCTCTCATTTTTTTTGCCCAAGTGCAATACTTTACATTTCTCCCTGTTAAAATTCATCTTGTTTGTTTTGGCCCAGTTCTCTAATCTGTCAAGGTCGTTTTGAAGTGTGATCCTGTCCTCTGGGGTGTTAGCCACCCCTCCCAGTTTGGTGTCATCTGCAAATTTGATCAGGATGCCCTTGAGTCCATCATCCAAGTCGTTGATAAAGATGTTGAATAAGACCGGGCCCAAGACAGAACCCTGTGGCACCCCACTAGTCACTCTTCTCCAGGATGAAGAGGAACCATTGATGAGCACCCTTTGGGTTCGGTCAGTCAGCCAGTTACAAATCCACTGAGTGGTAGCATAGTCAATTCCGCATTTTACCAGCTTCTTTACAAGAATATCATGGGGCACCTTGTCAAATGCCTTGCTGAAATCAAGGTAGACTACATCCACTGCGTTCCCTTCATCTACCAGGCTTGTAATTCTGTCAAAAAACGAGATCAGGTTAGTCTGACATGACTTATTTTTCAGAAATCCATGCTGACTATTGGTGATCACAGCATTCCTTTCTAGGTGCTCACAGACTGTTTGCTTAATGATCTGCTCCAGAATCTTCCCTGGTATTGATGTCAGACTGACTGGGCGGTAATTATTTGGGTCCTCTCTTTTCCCCTTTTTGAAAATAGGGACAACATTTGCCCTCCTCCAGTCTGCCGGGACTTCGCCTGTTCTCCAGGAATTCTCAAAGATGACTGCCAGTGGTTCTGAAATCACATCTGCCAGTTCTTTTAATACTCTTGGATGAAGTTCATCTGGCCCTGGAGACTTGAATACATCTAGACTAGCCAAGTATTCTTGTACTATCTCCTTAGTTATTCTGGGCTGTGTTTCCTCTGCTGAATCATTTGCTCCAAATTCTTCAGGTCGGGCATTGTTTTCTTTATCGGAGAAGACTGAGGCAAAGAAGGCATTGAGGAGTTCAGCCCTTTCTGTGTCCCCTGTTTGCATTTCACCATCTTCTCCTCTGAGTGACCCCACAGTTTCTTTGTTCTTCCTTTTGCTACGAACATACCCATAAAAGCCTTTTTTGTTGCTTTTAACCTCTCTAGCAAGCCTGAGTTCATTTTGTGCTTTAGCTTTTCTGACTTTGTGTCTACACGTGCTGGCTATTTGTTTGAATTCCTCTTTGGTGGTTTCCCCCCTTTTCCATTTTTTGTACACATCCTTTTTTAATCTTAACTCAGTTAAAAGTTCTTTAGATAGCCACCCTGGCTTCTTTAGGCATCTTCCATGTTTCCGTCTCATTGGTATTGCCTGAAGTTGTGCTTTTACTATCTCCCTCTTAACAAACTCCCAGCCATCTTGAACTCCCTTTCCTTTTAGTATTACTGTCCATGGGATCTCACCCAGCACTTCCCTAAGCTTTATGAAGTCGGCTTTCTTAAAGTCGAGAAATTGAGTCCTAGTATGCTTGGCTGCTCCTTTCCGCTGTATAGTAAACTTCAGAAGAGCATGATCACTCGCGCCTATTGATCCTTCCACTTCTACCCCACTAACCAGGTCATCAACATTGGTTAGGACCAGATCTAAAATGGCTGTTCCTCTTGTTGCTTCTCCCACTTTTTGGACAATGAAGTTGTCTGCAAGGGCAGTGAGGAATCTGTTTGACCTTATGCTCTTGGCTGAGTTTGACATCCAACAAATATCCGGGTAATTGAAGTCCCCCATTACTACTATCTCCCTTCCTTTTGCATGCTTGGCCATCTGTTCCAGGAAGGCATCATCTATGTCCTCCGTTTGGCTTGGGGATCTATAGTAAACTCCCACAATGAGGTCACTGTTATTCTTCTCTCCCTTAATTTTGACCCAAATGCTCTCACTTTGGCTTTGAGGTTCTAAATCTTGGATCTCTTCACAGGTATACACATCCCTGACATATAACGCCACTCCTCCTCCTTTCTTGTCTGGTCTGTTTCTTTGAAATAGATTGTATCCCTCCATTATTACATTCCAATCGTGGGATTTATCCCACCAGGTTTCAGTGATTCCTATTATGTCATATTTAGTTTGCTGTACCAGGAGCTCAAGCTCATCTTGTTTATTTCCCATGCTTTGCGCATTAGTGTACAGACATTGAAGTCCATTAATCATTCCCCCGTGTCTCTTATTTAAGGATTTTCTCCTCCCACCACTAGGTCTGCATGCTCTTTGCTCCATTCGGTCTATGACATTTGGATGATCATCTTCATCAATTGATAGACTCCTACCTTCAGGAGCACTGTCTCCCTCCCCCACATTAGTCAGTTTAAAGCCCTCCTGATGAGGTTTCTGAGATTTTTTGCAAAAACATTCCTCCCAACTACTTGCAGTTAGTTAGTCAGAGAAGAGGGGCCAGGGGCCAGGCTTACCTGAAGAGGAAACCTTTTGTCTTGTTTCCTTCTAAACCTTTCTTTTACACATATCAGCACCAGATCACAGTTGTTTATCTTAGCCCTGTATTGTGCATTCTCCACCTCCTTTCCAGAGGCGAAATTCTCACGCTAGAAGTCCAGTAGCCCAGGGAGAGAAGTGTCAGTGGTGAACAAATATAACAATATTCTGCCATTCAGATCTTGAAGAATGTAAATCCTCTTTTAGTAAGTTTTGGATACGTCGCAGGGTGTACACATGTAATGGTGATGCAAAGCCAACTCTTAGAGGTGCACCAAATATTTATTGAACAAGAGCGTCTACAGTTCCAACATATGTGGGGCTCTTTAGCCTGGGGGGGGGGACACCTCAGGGGAGATGAACAGAATCTTCATTAAAATGTTACAGAAGAGATGAACTGCGCCATACCTATGTGGGTGAAGGTCTTCCTGCAGATAACCAAGTTCCATGTTGTTTAAGTTTTATAAATCCAGCAGCGAAACCTTCAGCCTTGCGCCTGCTAGCAAATAGGCAGCCCTGCACCCAGACATTAGCTCAGGGCTTTCTTGGTCACACCTGACTCAGCGGTCACCCATCTGAATGAGACTTGCCTTCAGATCTCCCTGGAAAGGGTTTTTTTCTCTTGGTGTGGTTGTTCTTGAGCTTTCTCACTCTTTCTGTTACTGTGCAGTTAACCATTAGGGCATATTTAAGTCATCTTGTTGTGGATGTGTATTTTCCTACTTCAAGAGGCAGGATTTTGTTAGAACTGTACAAGATGGAGTATTAGAACATTTGTACCTCTAGATGTGACTAACCTCCTATAATTTAATGAGAGCTTTATTTTATTTTAAGGTATTTCCCTGAAGAAAGACTGTGCGGCCTTTTGGACATTTTTGTGATTCAATAAATCTTCCATTCACCTCTAACGGTCTGCTTTGCAACAGTGTTTTGGAGCAGTCTCCCTTCATTTTTGTACCCTTTTTATGGTGAGGCAGAGATCTTGCTTTGAGGAGCTCAGAGGGAAAGGTTTAGGAAAGAGATGGGGGGAATTAGAGGGAAATAATCAAAGGCCGGTCTGCTGCTTGTCTAAGATCCTTGGGAGATGTAGGTGGATTTGACTGCCTGAGGGTCCTATATGCTCTGTGCCCATAGCTGCCCTCTTGATCCCTCTCCGAAGTGGCTTCTGGAGAGTCTATTCCGATGAAATGTTGCCTTGCAGAATTGCCTCTGGCACTGAGGCAGCTTTGCCCTGCCAGCAATCTCCCTAGGTCTTGAGTATGAAGAAGGCAGCAACTGTTAGCTGGGAGGGCTGCAAAGCTGGGAAGGAATTTGTGAGGTTTCTGGACCTAATCCCCTTCCTTGTACATGATCCTCAACAAGTTTGTGCAGGCTTAACCACTCAGAACACCGGTGGATTCATCCAGTGCATTGCCACTTCCTCTTGGTGTTATTCTTGGGGGTCGGGGGAGAACACAGAAAGCTTTGCCACTAAATCTGACTGATTAAATGTTATTGCACAACACTTAGGCACCCCAAAGTAGGATAGGCCTTCTGCTTCCCAGATTGGCACAGGCGAAATTCCTCTTGCCCTCCTCTGCATGCCAGGCTTTCCACTACAACCATCCCAAGGTGGAAGCAGCTCCTCTTGGGCTTCTCTCACCCTGGGCATGACTGTGGGAGCCACAGTGGGTGCTTCTCCCTGCAAAGCTAGAGTGGCTGAGAAACAGCTGTAATAGGAAAGCCACTTTTACTGAGAGTGGAGGTCCTTCCCTCAGCTTTACAAGGAAAGAACATGTTGCAAGAGGAAACAAAAGGGGGAAAGGCTACGAAAGAGATGCTGTAGTCATTATTTTAGGGTGGGAAGCTAGCAAACTTCTTTCCCTCCCCCCTCTTAGGACCCTGGATAGTAGAGGAAAATGGGCCTTCTAGGAGAAGGGAGGTGTATTGAGGACTAGACGCTTCCCTTCCCATGCCAACTAAAATACCCTCCTGGACTTAAGTCTAGTTTCTGGACTGGAAGCCATTTTCCTCAATAATTAGGAAGGTGAAAAATTGTTGTGGGTTCAGAAGATCTGGTTGGGATGGAGGGTGGTGATTGGAGGATGGAATATCCCTGCTAATTGGCTGCATATTCTGAATGGAGCCCCCCTCCTCCCACAACAACATTGTCCTCGCTGCATTTGTATGTGTGTGAGAATAATCTGGACCAAGTGACCTTAGGAGGGGCAACCTGAGCCAGTAGTTAATGAGTGCTCTTGGCTTTTTTTGGTTATTTTTATCATGTCCTATCCGGGGAGTTTAGGGCAGCTAATGCCTCTGAATGATACAAAAGGGCTTTGTGGCTTGCAAAGGGCTCTTAGTAGAAACCAACTAGATAAATGGTAAGAGGAGAACTTTGTTGTTGTTTAGTCGTTTAGTCGTGTCCGACTCTTCGTGACCCCATGGACCAGAGCACGCCAGGCACCTCTGTCCTCCACTACTTCCCGCAGTTTGGTCAGACTCATGCTGGTAACCTCGAAAACACTATCCAACCATCTCGTCCTCTGTCGCCCCCTTCTCCTTGTGCCCTCCATCTTTCCCAGCATCAGTGTCTTCTCCAGGGAGTCTTCTCTTCTCATGAGGTGGCCAAAGTACTGGAGCCTCAACTTCACGATCTGTCCTTCCAGTGAGCACTCAGGACTGATTTCCTTCAGAATGGATGCGTTTGATCTTCTTGCAGTCCATGGGACTCTCAAGAGTCTTCTCCAGCACCATAATTCAAAAGCATCAATTCTTCGGCGATCAGCCTTCTTTATGGTCCAGCTCTCACTTCCATACATCACTACTGGGAAAACCATGGCTTTAACTATACGGACCTTTGTTGGCAAGGTGACGTCTCTACTTCTCAAGATGCTGTCTAGGCCTGTCATTGCCCTTCTCCCAAGAAGGAGGCGTCTTTTAATTTCGTGGCTGCTGTCACCATCTGCAGTGATCATGGAGCCCAAGAAAGTAAAATCTCTCACTGCCTCCATTTCTTCCCCTTCTATTTGCCAGGAGGTGATGGGACCAGTGGCCATGATCTTCGTTTTTTTGATGTTGAGCTTCAGACCATATTTTGCGCTCTCCTCTTTCACCCTCATTAAAAGGTTCTTTAATTCTTCCTCACTTTCTGCCATCAAGGTTGTGTCATCTGCATATCTGAGGTTGTTGATATTTCTTCCGGTAATCTTAATTCCAGTTTGGGATTCATCCAGCCCAGCCTTTCGCATGATGTATTCTGCATATAAATTAAATAAGCAGGGAGACAAAATACAGCCTTGTCGTACTCCTTTCCCAATTTTGAACCAATCAGTTGTTCCATATCCAGTTCTAACTGTAGCTTCTTGTCCCACATAGAGATTTCTCAGGAGACAGATGAGGTGATCAGGCACTCCCATTTCTTTAAGAACTTGCCATAGTTTGCTGTGGTCGACACAGTCAAAGGCTTTTGCATAGTCAATGAAGCAGAAGTAGATGTCTTTCTGGAACTCTCTAGCTTTCTCCATAATCCAGCGCATGTTTGCAATTTGGTCTCTGGTTCCTCTGCCTCTTCTAAATCCAGCTTGCACTTCTGGGAGTTCTCGATCCACATACTGCTTAAGCCTTCCTTGTAGAATTTTAAGCATAACCTTGCTAGCGTGTGAAATGAGTGCAATTGTGCGGTAGTTGGAGCATTCTTTGGCACTACCCTTCTTTGGGACTGGGATGTAGACTGATCTTCTCCAATCTTCTGGCCACTGCTGAGTTTTCCAAATTTGCTGGCATATTGAGTGTAGCACCTTAACAGCATCATCTTTTAAAATTTTAAATAGTTCAGCTGGAGAACTAGGAAATATTACAAAATAATGTTGGGGTGTATTGCTAATATAAAGTGGTATAGAAAGAAGGAGAAGAGAAAAAGGAAAAAGAATGTGGGTGTTTCAGAGGAAGGAGTGGGGAAACTCAGTCCTGGGGGCCACTATCTCAACTGGCTATACCTCTGCTCCCCAGGCCACACCCTTCGCTGGGACCCTGGATTTCTGCCAAAATCCCAGGTGTTTTTGCCTGGCTGCAATGTGTCCTTGAGCATCTACCATGCAACAATGAAGTGTCCATTCTTTGCTCAGCTTACCTTTGCCTGTCACCATCGCTCTTGCAAGGTTGCTCAGCAGGGACTGCAGCCCCCAGCTGGAGTCAAAGGGACGTGGCTTGCTTGGAACAGTGTGTGTTTGTAAGCTGGCCTGCCCTCGCTTCTGCCCTTTCCTCCTATGTTGGCAGGTAGGCTGGTACAGATGGGATGTTCTTGCTCTCACAACCGTGGTTAAAAGAATGGTGCAGGCTGCAGGAGCAGTGCTTGCTCTCCCGTCTTGGGTGCGAACCCCTCCAGCCCACTTTTAAACCAAAGCGAAGTCTTCCATTGGCATCAATATGATCCACCACCAGGAGCTAGTGAAGCCGTTGTAGTGGTAAGTGTGCTAGACTACGATTCAGCCTCCCTGGGTGGCCAGTCGCTGTCTTTCAGCCTAGTCTAGCTTCTTCTGAGGGTACAATGAGTGGGACAGATGAAACAGGTATACCACCTTGACTAGAGGGCTCCTGTTTAACTGTGGCTAACTGGTGTAGGTGTAACATCTGAATCAGGCTGGAGGGGAGAAAGCCCACAGTCCTGGAGCCTCTTAACCAAAAGTGTTACATCTGCCACAACCCATATTAAGTGCTTCTCAAGAACAACAACCTGCAAATCAAATTCTACATCTAGAAGACATAGACCCTCTAATGATAATTTTTAAATGATACGTCTACAAGTAGCTTTTCATAATATATTCTGCTTTCTGATTGAGTTTTTCAGCTCAGTTTTGTTTTTGTTTTGTAAGGAAGGTAGATGGCTGGGTTGGGTGAGCTGAGCAGTGAGAGAAATGCACCTCCACCCTGCTGAAGCTTTTTCTCATCCTTTGCGAGGTATTTCCTGCACACTTCAGGTGTTTTCTCTGTGATAATGAGGGCTAGAAAAATAGTTTTTCTTCTAGGGAAGCTGCATTTCTCAGGATGCTGGATGAATAATGGGTTATACTTGCTTGTGAGTCAAAGTGAGGTTTTTGGGATATGTGCAGCCATGCTCATGGGAGGCAGGGAGAGCAGAAAATGGGAGGGAAGCACCTTGGAAATCTGGTTAGAGCACCAGGCTGTGCCTGAATGGCAGCTGGTGGGTGGTCCAACATCCACGACAAGCTTTCCTCTCCCTCTGTGCCTCCAGACTCCATCTCCCTTTATCTCCAGCCATTGGGCCACGCTGGCTGGGGCTGATGGGAACTGGAGCCCAACAGCCTGGGACAGACACAGGTCCCCCACCCTGGTTTTAAAGGCATTAGCTATGGCCTGTGCAAGAGCACCCACCCCCACCCCTTCTCCCCTTCTCCATCCCCGCTCCCCAGCAGCCCTCCCAGCCTGGCCCTGGCTTTGCGAAAGGGTTTGTTTCCAGACAGGGCAGGCTATTTAGAGGGCAAGTTGTGGAAATTCACCGCTGCTCAAGAGCCACTAGAAGTAATTTTGGCAGTGCGCTAGTTGGAGCTAGGTGTGCGCGTGTATATTTAGCTTATGGGATATAGATAGAGCCGAGGCCCAGAGCCGGGAGGCGTGCTGTTTTGGCTGGCAAGGAGGGGCAGGTTACAGCCTGGCTCTCTCTGCTGCTGACGCACATTGAACCTTCTGATCAGAAGCGGCTTGCGCAGCTCCTGCTCCCATCCGTTCTGGCTCTGCAAAAGATCCTGTAGAGGAGCATTGCTAATGAGCAAGGCTTTGCCCCCAGCTTTTGAGCTGAGATGGGAACCCAGGAGTCCTGATGTGCAGCTTCCTCCTTCTCATCTTCTGAGACAACACATTCCTCTTACAGCTAAGACTAGAGCCCGTCTCTTTGTTTGTCTCCTTCCCATCTGCTTCCAGTTCTCCTAAACATTGTCGACTTGAGTTGTCCTGCGTTACTAAGGAATGGGGGTGGAGGGCTCCTGTTGGGCAAACAGACAGGTGAACTGGGAGTTGAAAGGGCAAGGGTGGGTTGCCTGCAAAGCTGTACACTGAGAGCAATGTAGAGGTGTGGTCAGGGAACGTATTCCATGGTTTGTACTGCAGCATTGCAGAAATTAGAACTGGGTGCAGAATTCAGCATTTAGAGAATGCAGAGCTTTCTGGGTACTGGAAACACTGGAACTGGGGGAGGCGGTGGGCTCCCGTGGCAGACGGAGGGGGGGTGCTTAATTCTTCCCTTGCTTTGCTGGGCTTTTCTCTCTGCCATCCCCCACTACTCAAGTGGCTTTCCCACCACTACCAGGTATGTGACAGGCTCATCAAGGTGAGAGAAGCAGCACAGGAGAGGGAGGCCCAGAAGGACAAAGGCCAAGGGGGTGGGGAGCAGAAGCCCTTTCTGCTTCCCTGGAAAAAAAACCTGGTTGCTCCCACCATTACTGTATACATCACAAGTCCTGTCTTTGCCTTCATGGTGTTTCACCCACAGCTGCTGCAAATCAGACCCCAGGAACCACAGGAAGACCAAGACTTAGCAGGCAGAGTATATTTGGTGTAATTCTGAGCAAACAGCACCTGTCCTGTTTGTCAGACACAGTTTCTATTCAGTACTCACAGAGTTGGCTGCTACCCATACCAGGTACTCTGCATTAACTCTGAATCAATGTAATCATTTTAAGGGAAAGACGAATGAAGATGGGTTTTTGCGGGGGGCAGGGGTAAAGCAATGTGATGTATTCATACTCCATACACACTGTGGTAATGGACTTTTCTTAGAAAATACTGGCTTCCATTTCCTGGAAAAATGGGGACTAGAAACTTGTGTTAAAAAACAAACCTTGAAGGCTAGAATTCTTGGAAATAGAATGGAAAAGGGACAAAGTAATCCTTTAGGACCTTCATTCGGTGACTGGCAGTCAATCACAGACACATAGGAGCCTTTCTTCTGGGCACTGACTTCTGTGAAAAATACTGAGTGCACAGTTGAAACCTTTTTTGCCCATTTATTGTAGCGAAAATTCTGAGGCACAGACTTGCAAATTCTCTCTTGCGATGCATTCCTAAACTGTTTAGGGTGACAGCCAAAAATCTGTCATTGCTTTGCATCCCTGATTCTCTGAAAGCATCTAGTTATGTTGACTGTGAAAATGCTGGGATAGATGGACCAATAGTCTGGCTTGCTGCTGCTGCTGCCACCACCTCCACACACACCTGGGAAAAGGCGGCCTAGGTCTGCGGTGTCTTGATTGTGAGTGGTGGGAGCCTGCCTGTCTACTTTTTGTGTTCTGGGGAGGCGCCAAATCACAAGACATAACTCTTCTCTAATTGATGGGGCTCATTAGCGAGGTCTTTGGGGAGCCTCTAACTCCTGTTGGCAGCAGGAGCCTCTGCTTGCTGGAGTTGGGGAGGGGGACATGGGGGAATTGAGCTGACAGCATTTAGGCAGGGGAGAGGACCAGACAGGAGAGGAGAAGAGAGGAGAGGAGGGCAGTGGAGAAAGATGAATGCATATTATAATGAGCATCTCAGCTCTTTTGGATATCCTTAGTTATAATTGCAGTCTTAGCACAAAGATCACAGACATCTGCTTTCCCTTTGAAGCAGCCCACTCTTCCCATTTTACAGATGCGGAACTGAGGCTGAGCGTTGAGTGGCTTATGCCCTTTCCAGTTGTGTCTGTGGCTGAGTTTGGGACTTGAAAGTGCAGCTTCTCTCCACTCTGCAATGTTGTTCTGCATTGTTCCAGCCACTGGAGTGTTCCTGGACCTCATCTCAACCAGCCACACCCTTTCGCTGTTGTGTGTTTTGCCCCATACTCTGCCTGATTTTGAAGCTGTGGTACACGCATAGGCCCCAAACATTGGCAGCAATTGGGCAGGTGGGTGTCAGTGGGCGGGTAAGGTCCATCTTTAGTCTGTTGCTGTTTGAAAGTACCCTTAGGGCCTAGGTTTTCTCTCCCCCCCCCCCGCCTCCCTCCCCTTCTGAAAGTCCAGGGCTGCTTACAGTTTATTTACATTTTATTATATCATCTTATACAGGTGAAACTTGAAAAATTAGAATATCGTGGAAAAGTTCATTTATTTCAGTAATTCAACTTAAAAGGTGAAACTAATATATGAGATAGACTCAGGGCATGCAAAACGAGATATGTCAGTCCTTTACTTGTTATAATTGTGATGATCATGGCGTACAGCTGATGAAAACCCCAAATTAACAATCTCAGAAAATTGGAATATTAAATGAAATCAGCAAAACAAGGATTGCAAATAGAGCAATATTGGACCTCTGGGAAGTAGAAGCATGCATATGTACTCAGTACTTGGTTTGGGCCCCTTTGCATCAATTACTGCCTCAATGCGGCATGGCATGGATGCTATCAGCCTGTGGCACTGCTGATATGTTATGGAAGGACAGCCTTTTCCTTCTAGAGTGTTCGGTGTGGCCCGTCCACCAGCTCTACATAATGAGGTTCTGAAAGAAAAGTGAAGCTTTTCCACGATATTCTAATTTTTCGAGTTTCACCTGTATTTATGAGCCACCCAGTAACAATGTTATTGGAGTGATGAGCAAATAAAATTGCTTAGCAATTGGAGAAGACAATCAAACTCTAAAAGCCAATAACCAAGGCAGGAGTACGCCACTCTCTCTTACCCTATCTGCTGGCATAAAAGTACAAGAGCAATCTCAGGAGACTACTCCTTGTCTGAAGACACTTCTTTCTGTAAAGGCATTTCTCTTTTACACACACACAAAGTCTCCTTGCCTCCACTTCAGACTCCTTCCAGGAAGGAGGGAGAAGGTCTCCCCTCCTACACAGAGAAAGAGCTCTGCTCCCTGGCTTCTCTCCTGCCTGGCCCCTTTCCCTTTCTCTGTGGAGTTGCTGCAGTCCCATTTGTCAGCCAGGGAGCTTCAGATGAAAGCCCGTTTCCAGTCCGTTAATATTCCGCTTAATGAGCTGACAAAGCAGATCCTCTGTGGTTGCGGAGTGGGAAATAATAATTAAACTTACTTTAGGCTGATGCTTTGCATTATTGTCCTTGCTGCAGGTCGTGAGTGGCCATTTCTGGGCAACAACCTCCCCTCCCTCCCCTGCCTCCTTCAGCTGGCTGATCAGGTGGTGTTCTCTCATGTAAGGGATTGTCCCATAGGAGCGGCACAACATCTGGAGTGCGGGGTGGGGGTGGGGCGAAAGGGAACAGAGAGCAAATTCATTTGTAAATGCACTTTATGGGCCAGGGTTATCAGTCTTGAATGAAACGCTAATGCCACAATAAAGCCTGCTTCTGAGTTCCCCTCCAGTGCCTCTACTAGGAGTGGAGAGTGTACCCTTCCATTCTTACTCCCCCCACTGGATACTCTGACATCAGTCTTTTCTTATGAAGTTGTAGCTATTGACATGCCATTTTGCAGAGGGTGAGAGGAGAGAGACATACAAAGAATGTGGCTCATGGCTGGCTGAAATGCAAAATGGGCACTTAGTCCTGATACTCTGTGGTCTTATTTTGGGGCGGGGGGACTAAGTGTCTAGTCCTCATGGCTATAGGCAAAAGAACTATTACTTCTGCTTACTAAATGTTTGCCAAAAAAGAGCACTCCTGAATGCAGCTTCTAAAAGTCACTAAATTTTTGTGCTGCTTCACTTGTCAGTGGCAACCATAAAACCATATTTCTGAAGTTACACAGAACCAGAATACTTTCTGTCCTTTTGATGTATTTTATAAAAATGTTCACAGCCACTCATGAATATCTGCTCCACTTTTTTCCTTGAAATCTTGCCTCTCCCATTTTGAGATCTCTACAGGGCAATTTCTGTGGCCAAAGAATTGGCAGAAGTGTGGCCCTCTGTTTGGAGAATGTATTCCACTGCAGTGCATAAAACTGCCTGGCTGGTGAGTTTGAGGTTTGCTGGAGAGGGAGCAACCAAAGCTCCCCCTCCCCCCAGCCACCCTCCTCAGTGGTCCTGAGTCACACCCCAAATAATTCTGCCTTGCTGGAAATGTGTCCTCCTGTGTGGAGAACAGAAGGGGGCGGGGGTGAGCGTCTGCAGAAACTGTAGTGCTGTGTACCTGAAAGGCAGCATTGATATTTGCTGCTTTGCCCAGTTTGGCCACTGGCATGTGGCTCTCAGAAGTTTGCCCCCAAGGGAACGTGGGCCCTGCACTGAAGAAGATTCCTCACCCATGGAGTAGATGACCCTGTGGGACAGACTGGGGGGGGGGGGGCATGAGAGTCGCAGGGAGGGAGAAAATCCAGCACCAGGAAGACATAGCAGAGGTTTGGCTTTGTAGTCACCCAAGCTTTTGCATGTGAACTAAGGGAGGGGCAAGGGGACACACTGGGAGTTTCGGGCCACATCTTTCTCTCCTCCCCCCCCCTTTTCCCTGGGCCAGAGTAGTGAGCACCCGCATGCACACATTTTGATCCACTGGGCTGCATACGTGCAGTTGCGCACGAGGACTGTGTGTGCCTGCTTGCCAAAGGGAGGGCCGCTGCTTGCATAGAAAGATGTTTTGGAAGAAGGACAGAGTTCAAAAAGTTTGAGAAATGCTGGCTTAGATGGTAGCTTCACTCCTGCTACTAGACTAGGAAGGAGGGGGTGATGCTGCCGCCATTGCCTCCCTCCTCTTTGCCACTAGAGCAGGGAGAGTTCAAAGGATCCTGCCTTCCTCCCTCTGTTAAATTTGCCTGACTTCATGCTGTCTGTTGGAAGAGGAGATGGAAATAGCAGGGAGGGGCTGCAAACTGGGCCAGGTCCCATTACTGCATTCTGAGCCACCAAAGCAGCTGTCTGGTTTGTGTTTGTGTATGTGGAATCAGCTGCTTGTGTGCATTGGACTTGCCCTTTGCTAAGAGCACTGACTAAGCCTCAGGCAAGAAGCCCCAGAGCAAATGCAAGCAAGGGCCATGCCTGATCAACTGGGTTGACTGGTCTGTCCTGGGTCAGCTGAGGCAGGGGGCAAAAGGTGATTTGTTGGGCAGAGCCATGCCAGTCCGTACCTTAATAAGGAAATTGGACTAGGATTGTTCTCTCTCTCTCTCACTTTCACATGCACACACAGCGATTCTGATGTTTTCACAGGAAGCTCAAAACTGAATAGAGCTGGGCTAAGCAGCAGTCTGGAGACTCCTTAATGAAGCACTAATTAAGGCAAGCTGCTTTGCACTTGATCTCAGCACAGTATAATTAATGCTGCAGCTTTGATTGGGTTCACACTCCTAACTCCTTGTGCCAATGTGGTACATCCAGGATATAACAGTCAAACGGCTCCGAGTGCTCCTTGATCAGCTGTGCCTATATGCATTGCTAGAGCAGAACTGGAGAACTTAGTGACTCTCCAGAGGTTGTTGGACTACAACTCCCATCAGCCCCGGCTAACACAGCCAACAGCCAGTGGTGGAGGCACTGGCAGTCCATCAGTATCTGAAGGGGCCACAAGGTTCCCCACCCCTGTCCTAGAGCAGCAGAAAGCATGCTGAGAAATGTGCTGTGGGGCTTGAGCAGTTCTGTAGAAGTGTCATTCAGTATCTGTCTCCCCTAAATATTCTATATGAATCCCATCTCTGATTTGAAGACACGAACAGCCTTGGCCTGTGATGACTTTTCTGTGCTCCAACACATGCTGAACTTTGAGTGGAATTCAGTATCTAATGCAGAACCTGGCTTCCTAAATGTAGAGCTTCTGGTCCTCATCGTCATGCAAATGCTGCACTTTCTCTGCCTCATGGAAAGAGGCTTTGCACCCCGCTTGGCCATCTCAGTCTCTTCCAGGGAAACTGCTCCCCCTGACTTACGTGTCCTTGTGTTTCTACCCCTTCACCTTTCCTCCTTCCAAAGAAATCCAAATTCTGTAGCACCTTGCCTCCCTACAGTCCATCAAGTGGCTGCAGCTGGCCTCTTCCCATTTTTGCAGCCTGGCTGCTGTCCCCCTCTGGCCCTATTTGGCCCAAAGCAGGAGCCAGGTCCCATTACAGTAGAACAGCCTCCCTCGGTCTGGTGCTCTCCAGATGTGGCCAGGCTGCAGCTGCCATCATCCCTGAACATTGGCTATGTTGCGGAGGGCTATGGGGAGAGGAGAGTCCCAAGACCCCACGCTGGGGAAGGTTGGAGTCTAGCACCCCGTAGCCCTTTCCTGTATTTCCAGGGCACTGTTGACACCTTGGAATAACTCTGCTTTGGTCTCTCTTTTGTCTCTCCCCCCAGGATGGAAGAGTGGTCTCGTCGAGAAGCTGAACGGAAAATTAAAGAGCGGGAGGCACAGGGGCTGCCTGTGCTTGACTCTAATTATTATGACCCCAGCAAAATTGTGCTGCCTCCAGAGGATGAGGAATAAGTTCCATGATGTCTGCCTGTCTGGCTAAGCTGAGAATAAACTTCCAAGATGATTTGTGTTTACTGCCAGCTTCTCTCTCTCTCTCTCTCTCTCTCTCTCTCTCTCTCTCTCTCTCTCTCTCTCTCTCTCCCTGGTGGGTTTGGAAAGGGAAAGTTCAGCCACCTAAAAGGGGTGTGTAATCTGAACAGTATAGAGTAGGCCAGGCCAGCCACCCCATTCCCTTGATGTTCTGCTTCAAGGGCGATTGCATTTGCTACATATCCCTGCTGCCATCATCCCAGCTGCTGTGTTGTCGAGATGCTGCATGTGCATGTTGTTATGAGGAAACACGACAATGAGCCCTGGGATGCTGGCAGACGCTGCGCACAGTCAAGAGTTAGCCTGTGCGCTGCCTGTTAAGAAACAGGCTAATGCTGAAAAGGAGGGGGAAACATCAGCATTTGGACTCATAGCTGCTGTTGTCACGAAGGGAAATGGGAGGCCTGAGGGCTGCTTCGGTTTCGGCCAGGCCTTTCCTTGGCCCTGCCTTGGATATAGTAGAATTTGGCAGCACCACACACTCCTGGCTGAAGCCAGGCCTTGAGCAGATGGCCCTCCTGGTGCCTTGCGGTGGAGTGCTATATTTATCCTGTGTGTCGCTGCCCATCCTTGTATGTGTATTGACTGTGTATCTACAGAGCCTATCCTGTGTCCCTCTTGCTCAGTATTGTCAGGACTGGCCATGAGTCTGGATTATAGCCCTCCAGGATCCCAAGACAAAAGCAGAGATGTGCACCATGTGGGGGGGGGGATTTTGTTACCTTGCTGGCTTTTTTGAAAGACACTTCCAGCAGAGCTCTTCCACCGTTTGCAGCTATGTCAGGGCAGAAGTCCAGCAGATGAAGCTTTCCTGTGTCTGTGCCTCCATGCTAAAGTGGAAATGTGCCTGTTGGGTTTCTGAATCATAGAATCATAGAGTTGGAATAGACCACAAGGGCCATCGAGTCCAAACCCCTGCCAAGCAGGAAACACCATCAGAGCACTCCTGACATCTGGTTGTCAAGCCTCTGCTTAAAGACCTCCAAAGAAGGAGACTCCACCACACTCCTTGGCAGCAAATTCCACTGTCGAACAGCTCTTACTGTCAGGAAGTTCTTCCTAATGTTTAGGTGGAATCTTCTTTCTTGTAGTTTGGATCCATTGCTCCGTGTCCGCTTCTCTGGAGCAGCAGAAAACAACCTTTCTCCCTCCTCTATATGACATCCTTTTATATATTTGAACATGGCTATCATATCACCCCTTAACCTCCTCTTCTCCAGGCTAAACATGCCCAGCTCCCTTAGCCGTTCCTCATAAGGCATCGTTTCCAGGCCTTTGACCATTTTGGTTGCCCTCCTCTGGACACGTTCCAGTTTGTCAGTGTCCTTCTTGAACTGTGGTGCCCAGAACTGGACACAGTACTCCAGGTGAGGTCTGACCAGAGCAGAATACAGTGGCACTATTACTTCCCTTGATCTAGATGCTATACTCCTATTGATGCAGCCCAGAATTGCATTGGCTTTTTTAGCTGCCGCGTCACACTGTTGGCTCATGTCAAGTTTGTGGTCAACCAAGACTCCTAGATCCTTTTCACATGTACTGCTCTCAAGCCAGGTGTCACCCATCTTGTATTTGTGCCTCTCATTTTTTTTGCCCAAGTGCAATACTTTACATTTCTCCCTGTTAAAATTCATCTTGTTTGTTTTGGCCCAGTTCTCTAATCTGTCAAGGTCGTTTTGAAGTGTGATCCTGTCCTCTGGGGTGTTAGCCACCCCTCCCAGTTTGGTGTCATCTGCAAATTTGATCAGGATGCCCTTGAGTCCATCATCCAAGTCGTTGATAAAGATGTTGAATAAGACCTGGCCCAAGACAGAACCCTGCCTGTTGCAAAACTTTTTGGAAACGTTTAAACACTCTGACTGGCAGGGAGGGTGAGATTTAGCAACTCCTGCTAATCACAGAAGACAAATTTATGCCTGCAGAGTTTACAATTGACCATAGGAAATATGCACATTTTTTATCTGTGTTCTTGAAATCGAGGGCACTTGTGGTTCTATTCCTGAATCTCTACCACCTGTTCTGTTTTTCAGGTATACCTTTAGGGAGGAAGCCCCCACCCCCCTTTCCCCATTAGTCATGTGATACACTGCCTTTCTTTCCTGGCCATAACAATAAAGCTGCGGTGACAGTCCTCCCTCCCTGAGTGCTGGTTGCTGGTAAATAATAGCATGGGAATGGATGGCCTTGAAGAGCTCTACCATGTGGTGGGGAAACGGGCGGGGGTGGGGGCATGTTGCATTAGAGCAGAGCTCTGTTCCGTGTGCCACAGGACTATGGCAACCAGCAAAGCTTTCTGAGAGAAGAGCCTTTTGAGGTGCCCTGGTCACTCACCGCGGGCTTTTCTCCTGCGTTTGCATATGAACAATGCATCTCAGAAGATAGGGTGGACTCCTCCTGTCTCCTTCCTTTGCTGGAAATTATAGGGTGGACAGTCCTTTTCAAAAGCAGTACCCTCCCCTGTACCTTTACTGGATGGAGAGGGATACAAGGTGGTGGCTGGTTTGTGGTCGGTCCTCCCCCCCCCCCCCCCGTTGCACCAAGCAAAGGAGAACACCAGTGGTGCTCAATCCTCACTAAATGCTTTTGCACCTGTTTGCAGGGTCAAAGTCCTTCACTGTTGAAGAGGATGAGCAAATGGCAACCGTTTGAAGGAGCAGATGTGGGGAGGGTTGGGGGAGAATTTTCTAGAACCTATACCTGCCCTCTGTGCCTCTTTTAGCTGTTGAGTCCTCAGCTTTGTAATGCAGATAGTCTAGAGAAGGGATAGCCGATGGATCCTGCAATCTCTGACCACTGACCATGCTGGTTGGGGACAATGGGACCTGCAGTTCAAAACATTGGCTAACCTGTTGTAGAGCACAGCATCTTCTTCCTGCCACCCCCTGCGTATGAAACACCCACTTTCCTCTGTCCCAGATTTCTCTGCTCCCTGCCTCCATCTACCTGCCCCTGCCCCAAGGTACAGGTACAGTTCTAAGGCCAAGCACTTGGAGGGAGAAACAGCACCTTCCAGCTCCCCTTGCAGGCCAACTTCGCCATTTGACACACCGCTGCAGCCTTCTAGTTACATAGTGCTGGCTAACATGAAGAAGAAAAGTAGAGCCGGGGTGTGTGTGTGATGCTCCTCCCTGGTGATTCTGCCCCACTTCCATAGACCAAAGCTGGACTCCCAGCGGCTGCTTCACTGGGCTGCCGTTTGGCATGAGCCGTGGCCTCCTGGTGCTCAGCAATGCCTCCTTCCTCTGGGATGTTCTTTTGCCCTGTCTCCCTTCACACTTTATCACCAGAAGCACCTGTCAAGACACACCCCTTGGCAGCCATTGCTTTCCCTCCCACTGCTGGGCGTGCCTTGCATCCCTTCTCTGCAGCCTCTCTGGAGTTAACATTTACACACGGAGAGAGAGAGAAAGATGCAGTCTCATTTGAGTTTATTTTCCTCTCGCTTCCTGCTACAAGGAGCTTTGTTCAGCCGCGCCTCCGCCCCCCATAATGCCGTGCATGGCCAGAGCTTTCTCTGAGTTGCACATCTTTAAGGGTTTACAGCAGCGAAGAGAAGTCATTATCCTGTTGAAGGGAGGGAGGGAGGGAGGGGAGAGAAGCAGCCTCAAAGAGCAGATGTGACTCACGCTCATCCTGGTGCTGACGCCACCCTCTGCAAGCAGGCAGTGGGAGGCTTGGGCAGAGCACTCTGGGGGCCCTGGCTTCCAGCCCCATACCTCCCCCACTTTGTCTGCTCTTTGACCTGAGCCTATAGCCTGGGAGTCTCCGGCTCCCCTGCCCCACCCAGAGCCGTAGCCGGGTGATCTTGCGCCCCTGGCAGAACCGTCCAGGTTGCTCCCCCTAGCCATGGACAAATTAGCTCTTCTTTCTGCCTCTCCTCCAACCCTGCCCCCCCCATTCAATTCACCCTCTAAAACCATTTCTTATGAGGCAATAATCAATATTTATATTTACGGACATATTTTAAGCTGATTTTGTGCCCCCCCCCCATTGCCTGCGCCCCTGGCGGGTGCCCACCTCACCACCCCCTAGCTATGGCCCTGGCCCCATCAGGCACTAAAATTGCTTCTTCTCCCTTCAGAGCTCCAGCCAGAACCCAAGAACTCCTTCCCTTCTTTGCTTTTCATCAGCATTCGACTGTCTCTCTGGGAATAGCAGTTCCTAAATCGGGTACGGCTGCTCCCATTCAGCAAATGGTGCTAATTTCCTTTCACAGCCCAAGCAGAGCTGTGATTGCATCTTGTCAAGTGTGCCGAGGTGTTCTGGACGGCTGTTCTCTTATTCGTCCCACCCCAGAGGTGGCTGCATCCTTCCGTATGTGTGACAGACAGTCAAAAGGAGGTGAACTGAGGAAGGGATGTAGGCTGGGGAGGAGAGGGGGGATGAGTTCCCCAACTTTGGGGTGGGGCGTTCATCCCTGTATTCTCAGTTAAAATTTGGTGACCATGCTAGGAGGGTCCAGGAAAGGGATTAGAAAGCTGTAAGCTGTCACTGGCGAAGTAAAGCCAAGTGAGATGCTGACTGGAGGGAGGGGCAGAGGAGCGTGGAGCTCTGAGCCCCTCGGGAGATTAAACTGTTATTAATATTTTGAAGAAACACTGATTCCCTTCTAATGCCGCTGTCGTGGCTGGTTTTTAAGAAAAATATGCAGGATGCTATGGCTGTTGTGTCTTTATCCTTCTCTTACCCCCAAGGAGCTTACGAGGTCCTCCCACCACCATCTATGTGTATCCTCACAACGACCTTGCAAGGTAGGTTAGGCTGAGATAGGTTGACTGGCTCACAGTCACCCAGTGAGCTTCATAGCTGAGCAGGAATTGAACCTGAGTCTTCCTGGTGCTAGTCTGACATTTAAGAGCTGTGGGGTGTGAGGGCACAATGCCAGGTCTGAGAAGGCAGGAAGCAGGACTGGGGAATCTGCACCCTCCAAATATTGCCCTGTACAGCTGTGACCATTGGCCATGCTGACCAGTTCAGCAAGTGCTGGAGGACCACAGGTCCCCTGTCCTCTGGCCAGCAGAGAGAATGGGGTCCAAACAGAGATTGTCATTGGCTGCCCAGCATCAGCAGAAGAGAAGGACTTGCACCGCAGTTGGGAAGGCAGTTTGCTCCCTGTGCTGCTTCAGGAGGAAGGGCAGGATCAAAATTCAGTAAACAACAAAGCCGTGAAGCTTCCCTTGAGCTGCTGATACATTCCTCTTTGGCCTGGATTATACTAGTTTGGCTACATGGGGAGCCGCAAAAAGGATCA
Source organism: Podarcis muralis (assembly GCF_964188315.1). Classification (NCBI taxonomy): domain Eukaryota; kingdom Metazoa; phylum Chordata; class Lepidosauria; order Squamata; family Lacertidae; genus Podarcis; species Podarcis muralis. The sequence goes on along the minus strand of NC_135671.1, from coordinate 41,422,897 downwards.
GATGTAGATAATGCCCCACTTAAAGCCGCAAAGGGAGAGGGACCTGGCCCTGTCTGCTCTCCTGCTGGAACAAGGCCACATTTTGCTCTCTCTTAATGTATCCCAATGCTTGGCTCCTGCTATTCCAGCCCTTGGCTTTCCGACTTGTGACCTCCCTTAACCTCAGCCTCTGCTCCTCTTTCTTGTTCCTCTTTCTTGTAAGATGAGACCTGCAGGATTTGGCCAAAGGCCCATGCAGTCCCTCATCTTGGTCTCACTGTCCAACCAGCTGCTCTGGGGAAGCTCCCAAGCAGGACCTGAGTGCAACAGCGCACTCCCCACTGGGTGATTCCCAGGGACGGCTGCTCAATGGCAGAATGAGTAGGACAGAGCTATTGGTTGCTTCTCCTCTTGCTTCTGCCTCCGTTCTTCCAGGAAGTGGGTTTGCTTAATAGCAGTTGGCGGGTTTGGGGTCAGAAGGCCGAACTGCTCTCAGTGTGCCACAGGGCTGGCTTACCACTTTTTGAAGCAATTGAAGCGCATTGCCATGGGGAAAGTCCATTTTAAGTCCAGAGTTTTGACATTTCCTAATTGCCACTAACAAATAAGGCTGTGTGCCCAACCTGCATGGCCTAGGGCTTTGAGTAGAACCCAAGCGTCCTGCCACCCCCCCTCCTTCCACAGCGGAAATTGTGTATCTCACACCCACAGAGGTTCCTGCTGCAGCAAATAGATTTGCAGATTACACATTCAGACAGACGTTGCTCTCAAGTTGGTGCCACTATGATGCACTTGTGCATGGGGTGAGGCACCATCACAAAGGTCTGCACACCCCTTAGGAAATATTCTGCACATGCACACATACTGCTCTTTCTGGAAGAAACTGCAACAAAACCAAACCACAAGTGCACAGCGTTAAACTCCCCCTGCTGATTTATAAGCCCAGGCTCCATAACACACCAGAGGTTTATGCAACTGCTGCAATAGAATGAATGCAAACAGGCCATTGCATATACCGTATGCACACACTTAAAGAAAATGCATTTGGTTCTAGAATTTTCCAGCTCTACAGCTCCATGCAAATAATCAGCTACATAAAAATGCACAGTTGTTTACAGAGAAGATATGGGAAGGCACCGAATTTCTTAGGAACAGTTGCATTAGTGCAGTCCCTGGTCATTTTCTCCCTTTCTCCCAGCTCCCATCACTTGCCCCTGCTCCAAGCTCCTTCCATGCACCCCTGTATCTTGCTATCCAGTTGTACCCCTTGATTTACCCGTCACTGCATGTATACAGACACACATATTTGTTTATTTGTTTCCAAGCTGCCTTCATAAGCAGAGTTCTCTGGTATGATGTTCACAGCCCACCATCCTACCCCGGCCGTGTCCTGTTCCCTTTCCTTTGCTGCCACGGGGAGGAAGGGTTTGCGGATGCTGACTTTCTGTTTCTTTTTACAGTGTGATGAGTCCAAGAGGGGGACCTTCAGGTGTCAGGCAGCCCCCAGCATGTCGCTTGACCTGTGTGATCAATATGCCAGATGGGAAGCAAAAACGGGGAGAAATGCCGGCAAACCAAGAAGCCTGTTACAAAAGAAGCAGAAATGGAGATGGCGGGGTGGGTGGGTGGAGAATATAGAGAGCAGCACAACAACACGATCACTCTTCTGATCTGGAGAAAAGCTGCTTGCTAATACCAAATATGAGAGGCAAACGCTGATCATAAAACAAAAGCCATCTATTGAGTCTTCAGAATTGACAATTCGCAAGAGCATACATTGATGTATCCCAAAACTTACTACACACAGAGAGTCTCTGTGACAGAAACGCGCACAGAGGAGAAAGAGAGAGAGGTCTCTGATATACTAGTCTAAAGGAAGGCAATACACTTTGCAGATCCCAACTGGGATAACAGGACTATAACCTCCCCCCCCCCCCCCCGCCTCTCCTTTGTGGTGGAAAGGCACAAATGCATCAGCAACCGGCTCGCAAACACAAACTTGCACCCGTTGGTCCTCCTCTTCCACAGCTGCGGTGGTCGGAGAGGAGCAAAGGGGCGCTTCGCTGCACGCCCGGGCAGCTCTGCAAATACTTGCCAACATACCAAACTCCCCCCCCCCGCCCCCCGCCCGGCAGCCACAACCACCTGCTGTGCAAACGTCAGAGAGAAGCAGATGTAAAGGATGTGGCGCAGGTAAGTACAGGTCCCTTGAGGCAGGCAGAGCCACGAAGATGTGCAGCGACTGAGGGACCATTCTCACATGTGCTGATGTGCGTGCATTTGCACGCACGCGCTCACACACACATGCAATATTTCACAGAGCAGGCACACTGCCTCTGACACAAACATACACACGCACACACGTCCACCCTCCCTCTTGCCCTCTCTTTGCCTAAATCACATGTCCCCAGCCTCGGGCTCTCCATGTGTTCCTGGGTCTCTCCTCCCTCGGCGCCCCCCGCCCCAGCAGCCGCTCCCGCCCCTGCTTTCTTCTCCTTGGGCTCTCTGCCAGGCAGGCTGTGCTCACACACTCTGCCAGGGAGCGCAGAGGCAGGCAGCTCCGTGCCATGGCTGAGCCATCCCAAGCTGCCGACCCTGTGCCCCGTGGCAAGCTGTAACGTGGGAACTCATCCCGCCAGCCCCAGGAGGGGGAGGGACGCGCAGCTCCCCCCAGGTAGGAAGCGGGAGGGGGCAGCAGGAGGGCTGGGGGATGGAGGAGTTTGCATTTCGCGCAAGTACACGGGAGAAGGATGCAGGAATGGATGGACCGCAGGTGGCGCGCAGGGCGTGCATGGAGCTAAGATTGTGACTGGAGACTGGGGTGCAGGAGCGCAGGAACCAGAAGTTGGGATACAAAGGTGGGCTAGGATTCTGACCTGGAAATGGGAGGGGCAGCATGCTGGGTGCGCCACAGCTCAAGCGATTCCATTCTTTAGACACCCAGAAAGTTTAGGAGCATCTTTGGGACGGGGCAGAAGTTCCCTCTGGGTTGAGGACAGGGCTGTGAGAAGAGGGCTGCACAGTAAAGGAGAAAGAGCAGAGGCGCTTTGGGTGCTGAGGGAAAGCGGTGAATAAAAGGCACTGGCAGCACCGTATAAGAGAGCACACGTGCACACAATCAGAAGGGGTTTTTAAAGCTCCTGCCAATGTATTTGATGCACTCAAACGCCTGCCAGGCAGTAGGAGCTTTGTAAAAGCCTATTCTACATCTCTCAAACACACACACACAGGCGAAAATGGACTACAATATAGCTGTATTGGTGTGTTTGTAATTATATATAATTTACACAGTAGAAGTGGGTTCAAACGTGTGTGTGTGTTTATGTATCCACATTATTTTGAATCTTTTGTGTCTGTGAAAGATAATGCATTCATGTGCACTAATGCATACGTATCTCCTGTTTGTATGCTTTTTCTATTGGTTGGTATATGACCACCTATGTGTCTTTGAGCAAGCACATGTGTGAATCAATAGACCATTGTTCTCACCTAGCTACATTTGTGTGCATGGACAGATAGATGTGTTTAGGTAACATGTGCATGCAAGTCACAGGGTTCTTTCCAGTGCCTTGGCAGGAACTTTACAAGTGTGTGTGTGTGTGTGTGTGTGTGTGTGTGTGTGTGTGCTGCATTGCTCACAGGGTCTCTCTCTCTCTCTCTCTCTCTCTCTCTCTCTCTCTCTCACACACACACACACACACACACACACACACACCCCACAAGCATAGTCTTTTACTGCAATCTATTGGATTTAAAATAACAGTCATCAGCTACTACAGTTTATTACAGAAGAAGGATCACAAAATTCAGTTCTGGTGGTGGAGTCAGCATGGTATATGGGAAGTCCACTGGACTTCTGAGAATCAGTAATCCTCATGGTTCTGGAAAGATGATTCCAGGAGACCTGGGACATGATCTCAGTGGCCGGCTTCCTCCCTGACACTCCCTGCCCTTTCCTTCAAGAGTTTGAGATCCTCTCCCTTCCACCTCTTAGGAGTCCCATTTCTACACTGACTTCTGTTGCACTATTTTGAAAATAGGACAGACTACTAGTGGACCTTGTCTCCTAAGAATCTGTTAGCGCTTCTGCTGATACCCTGTGGGTTCTGTGTAGCATTAACAACATCTGATTGATTCATTAGATCAAATAATATTTGCATTATCGTGTGTGCCTACGTCTAAACTGTGTTGCACATTCTGTTCCAATAATTCTCAGTTGTCAATTATGACGCTTGGATGTGCAACAAACTGAGGTCTCCAATTCCCTAACCCCTCTGTTCTCACACAATTCTGCTTGTAGAGTTATATCAGGACTAAACATGCATGGAGAATAGGAAAAACCTGTTCTGTAACCCTTCTGGCACATAAGAGTGGTTGTAATGCCTTCTATTCCTTGTTAGGAGATCTTGAGCATGTGCCCTGTTGTGTGCGTGTGTGCTTAGACTTGTGAGTGTGCTGCACAACTGCATGTTGTAAGCGCATGGATTAAACTAACTCAGCTCTGAAAGAGGATAAGATCACAGGGGACTTTTGAATATATATTCTCCCTCTCCCATAATGCTGTGACTGCTCAGGATCACCCAATGAAATTGATTGGCAGTAGATTCAGGACAGACAAAAGAAAGCACTTGTCACATTATTAATTTACAGAATTCATTGCTGGAGGATAACGTGATGGTTCACTGTCACAGGTAGCTTTGAAGGGAGATCAGATGAATTCAGGGGGATAGATCTATCAAAGGCTAGTGGCCATGGCAGAAACGCTCCACAAAACCTCCATGTTCAGAGGCAGTGCACCATGCAAGGTCAGTTGCTGGGAGGCAGAATCAGGAGGGGGCTCGTGCCTTTGCCCCTGGTTTATGCATCTGCCTGACCGCTATGGAAAATGGGATGCAGGACTAAGTGGATTTTTGGTCAGGGCTTCCATTATGCTCTCATGAAGCATCTCCTGCCTGCTCAGTCCTGTGCTCCAGGTATGGAAATGTTAAAATTAATCTCATCCAAGCAGAAACATCCTTATATCTCCCCCATCCCTTTCCCCAAAGGCAGAGTTATGCAATCTGGGGATCTTTCCTTGAAAACCCTTCTATCAAGTTGTGCGTATTTGCTGTGGAGGCACCAAATGGGACAATGATCAGCAGATCACTTACCTGGGATCACCTGGGTGGTAGAATAAGGATGGACCTTCTCACTGAACTTGGGAAATTAGGAAACAATTCTCTGGCATGGTCTCCAACTCTCTTGGACAATCCTATTTGCACCTTCTGTCCTTCGTGGGATAATGCATGTTCTCTCTTTCTTTTTCTCTCTTTCTTTCTGAGGGGTGCAAGGAAGTTAGACTCTCTGGTTTTTAGACAGTAGGCTGTGAGTGCATTCACACTCAGAGCCAGGACAACCTGTTAGGTGAAAATTAACTTTGCTTCCCCTTCCACCCTGGATCCTGGTTTCCTTCTCGACCTCATTAAAGCGTTTCCCAATCGCATTGTGCACTGACTGGTATGATTCTACAGGGTTTCTGTAAGGATCTCTCTTAGCCCTGTCTGGAGGTGCCAGCTGCACTGAGCCTGAGGATGCGCTGCCTCTTAGCTGCCTCTCTTCCCCTTGGAGGGGTTTCCGATGAGCCTGGATTCTCATGCCCTCCAGGTTCAGCCATCCCTGTTCCTGCTAGACCTTCTTCTGGACAGAATAACCCACACAGATCATGTACCCTGACTGGCTTTGCCACTGTGGCAATCTGGTCCAGGCTCAAAGCAGAGAAAGGTCGGGCATGAATTGCCATGAGCAAGCTGCATTCACAAGTGGGGCAGCAGAGTGAGCAAGAGAGGAGCCGGACCCCGAGGCTATCTGGGACTAGGAGCATGCCTCACACACATGGCGTGCGGAACATGTTTCCGATGAGGCATCTTGCTTAGGGGAAAAGGCTTAAGAGGTCAGAGATTTTTAGGTTGGAGGTGGGTGGGAAGACAACCAGCTGAGGGGTTTATAGCCATTTATAAAATTAGGAGTGAATGAGTTACTTTCTCTCAGAGTAGCAGGCACTGCTTCCCATAGGCACCGTGAGCACAACATGCTCGCATGCCTTGGCCACCACAGATCTGACACCCACAGAGGAGAACTTTCCTGTCTCCTCCAAGGCTACCGTGCTTTTTGGGCTGAGTCAATTCTCACATTTACAGCTGCCAGTCAGCAAGTGTAGAGGAACCAAGTCTTGAGAAATGCAGACACATGTGTGAACCAGCCCATCTGCTGAAATTCAGGCCAAACCAAATGGAAAAACTTGTTCACATAACACAGAATAATCCCTTGAGCACACCTGGCCCCCAATTTTATGGGTGTGGGTGTGTTAGCAAGCCCCCTCCAGCACCAAGCAGTCCCCACCTGCCCCACCCTGTGCCCCCCCACTGCTTCCCCTCCTAGGGCTGCCACTGCTGCAGTTGCCAACCTCAGCCTCCCCTTTGCAAGGGAAAGGCTTTGCCCAGCAGCCTTGCTGTAATGGAGCAGAGAACTGAGCATCCCCTTAGCCCATTTGAGCACTGTTAGCAGGTGAGGCCGGGAGCAAGCTGGAGCATGCCGGGAAGCTGGGGCCTGGAGCTGGACAACTCTTGGGGGGAGTGGCAGTGTCCGCTCTGCTGGACCAGGCCAAGGTGCTTGGCCCTGGCAAATGCGCACTGTGATGGGTCTTGCTGCCAGGCCTGGCTGTGCTGTTGTTCTGTTATTGTTTTGTAGTATCTGTAAATTTTATTTTTAGTACTGTATCTGTAAAAGTTATCCCAGGAGTTGGGATAGCTCAGTCAGTTGAGCGTGGGACTCATACTCTCAGGGTCATGGGTTCAAGCCCCATGTTGAACAAAAGATTTCTGCATTGCAGGGTGTTGGACTAGATGACCCTTGGCGTCCCTTCCAACACTACAATTCTATGGTTATTTTATAAGCTGTCTTGAGAATGCCTGAAGGGCAGAGTATGCATTTGAGATATCAATGTTCTCTTGTGGTGGGGAATTGGAGAGGCTCTCCAGACCTTGTTGGACTCCAAGTCTCATTATCGCCAGCATGGCCAATGGCCAGGGATGATAGGCTCAACATCTGGAGGGCCAGAGGTTCCCCAGCCCTGGCTTATGGAAGTAATTGCCATGTGATACTAGGTTAAACAGCAAAGCAAATTAAGAACAGGACATCCATGGTCACAGGCTGATGATGATGATACCGTGAATGAAACTGCTGGGAACTGTATTCTGGAGTTTTGAGGTAAAGCGTGGATCACACCCAACTCAGTTTTTCCACTCTAATCCGGAGAGGCTGTTTAGTGTTTGGATCAACACCTGGAAGTCGGTGTCTGGATGAGGGAAAATGAACTGAAGATGAATCCTGAGGAGAGAACTGAGGAGATCTATTTGTCCAGGGCTAGGAGGACAGCATACCTGCCAGCACCCAAAGAAGCAAGTGTCTGGTTTGAGGTATCCCTCAATTCCAAATTTTCATTGGAAGCCCAAGTAGCAAGGAGTGCCTTAGCCCACTTCTGGTTGGTGCACCAACTAGGGCTGTTCCTGGACTGAGCTAGCCTGGCCTCAGTGACCTATCTGGGATAGATTATTGCAAAGCAGTCTATGCAGGGCTTTCCTTGAAGATTGTCTGGACACTTCAACTGTGCAGAATTCTGCTACCGGGCTGCCAGTGGAGCAACCTGTAGGGATTATGTAACACCAATTCCAAAATCTATTCATTGGCTGCCTGTGAATTGTTTTTGTCGTTTAGTTGTTTAGTCGTGTCCGACTCTTCGTGACCCCATGGACCAGAGCACGCCAGGCACTCCTGTCTTCCACTGCCTCCTGCAGTTTGGTCAAACTCATGCTGGTAGCTTCGAGAACACTATCCAACCATCTTGTCCTCTGTCGTCCCCTTCTCCTTGTGCCCTCCATCTTTCCCAACATCAGGGTCTTTTCCAGGGAGTCTTCTCTTCTCATGAGGTGGCCAAAGTATTGGAGTCTCAGCTTCAGGATCTGTCCTTTCAGTGAGCACTCAGGGCTGATTTCCTTAAGAATGGATAGGTTTGATCTTCTTGCAGTCCATGGGACTGTCAAGAGTCTCCTCCAGCACCATAATTCAAAAGCATCAATTCTTCGGCGATCAGCCTTCTTAATGGTCCAGCTCTCACTTCCATACATCACTACTGGGAAAGCCATAGCTTTAACTATATGGACCTTTGTTGGCAAGGTGATGTCTCTGATTTTTAAAATGCTGTCTAGGTTTATCATTGCTTTTCTCCCAAGAAGCAGGCGTCTTTTAATTTCGTGGCTGCTGTCACCATCTGCAGTGATCATGGAGCCCGAGAAAGTAAAATCTCTCACTGCCTCCATTTCTTCCCCTTCTATTTGCCAGAAGGTGATGGGCCCAGTGGCCATGATCTTCGTTTTTTTGATGTTGAGCTTCAAACCATATTTTGCGCTCTCCTCTTTCACCCTCATTTAAAGGTTCTTTAATTCCTCCCCACTTTCTGCCATCAAGGTTGTGTCATCTGCATATCTGAGGTTGTTGATATTTCTTCCGGCAATCTTAATTCATCCAGTCCAGCCTTTCGCATGATGAATTCTGCATATAAGTTAAATAAGCAGGGAGACAATATACAGCCTTGTTGTACTCCTTTCCCAATTTTGAACCAATCAGTTGTTCCATATCCAGTTCTAACTGTAGCTTCTTGTCCCACAAAGAGATTTCTCAGGAGACAGATGAGATGATCAGGCACTCCCATTTCTTTAAGAACTTGCCATAGTTTGCTGTGGTTGACACAGTCAAAGGCTTTTGTGTAGTCAATGAAGCAGAAGTAGATGTCTTTCTGGAACTCTCTAGCTTTCTCCATAATGCAGCGCATATTTGCAATTTGATCTCTGGTTCCTCTGCCCCTGCGAAATCCAGCTTGCACTTCTGGGAGTTCTCGGTCCACATACTGCTTAAGCCTGCCTTGTAGAATTTTAAGCATAACCTTGCTAGCGTGTGAAATGAGTGCAATTGTGCGGTAGTTGGAGCATTCTTTGGCACTACCCTTCTTTGGGATTGGGATGTAGACTGATCTTCTCCAATCCTCTGGCCACTGCTGAGTTTTCCAAACTTGCTGGCATATTGAGTGTAGCACCTTCACAGCATCATCTTTTAAAATTTTAAATAGTTCAGCTGGAATACCATCACTTCCACTGGCCTTGTTGTTAGCAGTGCTTTCTAAGGCCCATTTGACTTCACTCTCCAGGATGTCTGGCTCAAGGTCAGCAACCACACTACCTGGGGTGTACGAGCCATCCATATCTTTCTGGTATAATTCCTCTGTGTATTCTTGCCACCTCTTCTTGATGTCTTCTGCTTCTGTTAGGTCTTTACCACTTTTGTCCTTTATTATGGCAATCTTTGTACGAAATGTTCCTTTCATATCTCCAGTTTTCTTGAACAGATCTCTGGTTCTTCCCATTCTGTTGTTTTCCCCTATTTGTTTGCATTGCTCATTTAAGAAGGCCTTCTTCTCTCTCCTTGCTATTCTTTGGAAATCTGCATTCAATTTCCTGTATCTTTCACTATCTCCCTCGCATTTTGCTTGCCTTCTCTCCCCCGCTATTTGTAAGGCCTCGTTGGACAGCCACTTTGCTTTCTTGCATTTCCTTTTCATTGGGATGGTTTTCGTTGCTGCCTCCTATATAATGTTACGAGCCTCCATCCATAGTTCTTCAGGCACTCTGTCCACCAAATCTAAATCGTTAAACCTGTTCCTCACTTCCACTGTGTATTCATAAGGGATTTGACTTAGATTGTATCTTACCGGCCCAGTGATTTTTCCTACTTTCTTCAGTTTAAGCTTGAATTTTGCTATAAGAAGCTGATGATCTGAGCCACAGTCAGCTCCAGGTCTTGTTTTTGCTGACTGTATAGAGCTTCTCCATCTTTAGCTGCAGAGAATATAATCAATCACATTTTGATGCTGCCCATCTGGTGATGTCCATGTGTTGTATTGTTGGAAAAGAGTGTCTGTGATGACCAGCTTGTTCTCTTGACAGAACTCTATTAGCCTTTGCCCTGCTTCGTTTTGATCTCCAAGGCCAAACTTGCCAGTTGTTCCTTTTATCTCTTGACTCCCTACGTTAGCATTCCAATCCCCTATAATGAGAAGAACATCCTTCTTTGGTGTCACTTCTATAATGTGTTGTAAGTCTTCATAGAATTGGTCAATTTCAGTTTCTTCAGCACCAGTAGTTGGTGCATAAACTTGGATTACTGTGATGTTAAAAGGTCTGCCTTGTATTCGTATCAAGATCATTCTATCATTTTTGAGATTGCATCCCAGTACAGCTTTCGCCACTCTTTTGTTGACTATGAGGGCCACTCCATTTCTTTTACGGGATTCTTGCCCACAGTAGTAGATGTGATGGTCATCTGAACTGAAGTCGCCCATTCCCGTCCATTTTAGTTCACTGATGCCCAGGATGTCAATATTTATTCTTGCCATCTCATTTTTGACCACATCCAACTTACCCAGGTTCATGGTTCTTACATTCCAGGTTCCTATGCAATATTTTTCTTTACAGCATTGGACTTTCCTTTCACTTCCAGGCATATCCACAACTGAGCGTCCTTTTGGCTTTGGCCCAGCCGCTTCATCAGCTCTGAATCTACTTGTATTTGCCCTCCGCTCTTCCTCAGTAGCATGTTGGGGCTCATCTTCCAGCGTCATGACTTTTATATGCCTGTTGTCTTTGTCCATGGAGTTTTCTTGGCAAGGATACTGGAGTGGCTTGCCGGTTCCTGCTCCAGGTGGATCATGTTTGGTCAAAACTCTCCACTATGACCTGTTCATCTTGGGTGCCCTCCTCGGCATTGTTCATGGCTTCTCTGAGTTCTTCAAGCCCCTTTGCCACGGCAAGGCAGTGATCCATGAAGGGGACGTGATCCACGAAGGGGCCTGTGAATTACCTTGCATTATTTAAGATATTGCTATTAGCCTCTAACTATGGGACGCGGGTGGCGCTGTGGGTAAAACCTCAGCGCCTAGGACTTGCCGATCGCATGGTCGGCGGTTCGAATCCCCGCGGCGGGGTGCGCTCCCGTTGCTTGGTCCCAGCGCCTGCCAACCTAGCAGTTCGAAAGCACCCCCGGGTGCAAGTAGATAAATAGGGAAGGTAAACGGCGTTCCGTGTGCTGCTCTGGTGCTGGTTCGCCGGAGCAGCTTCGTCACGCTGGCCACGTGACCCAGAAGTGTCTGCGGACAGCGCTGGCTCCCGGCCTCTAGAGTGAGATGAGCGCACAACCCTAGAGTCTGTCAAGACTGGCCCATACGGGCAGGGGTACCTTTACCTTTATTAGCCTCTAAAGCCCTGAACGACTTGGGACCCAGGTACCTAAATGGATGTCTGTCCCTATCCTGTTCACCACGTGCCATGGGGTCAGCTGGAGAGATCCTGTTTGCAGTCTCACCCCCACCCCTGAGACACTAGGAGGGTGACCTGTCCCATCAGGGCATTTTCTGTGGTGGCTTCCCAATTCTGAAACTTCTTCCTTGGGGATCGAAACTAAAGATTGTCTTATTTCACCAGACATTTGGTTGAAGAGTATTTACTATTGTATTTAACTGATCTGCTACTCTCTTGTCTACTCTGTAGCTCATGGAATTTTATTGATTTTATAGTAGTTTTATTTATGTTTCTTTTTTTGTTTCCCATTTACACACATACATTTTCATGCCTGTTGTAAGTCATCTTGGGCTCCATATTTGAGGGAAAGTGTGGCCTTCAAGGCACACTCGCATCATATATGCAAAGCCCATGGCTTCCCTGCTCCCAATAATCCTGGGAACTGTAGTGGATTAAGGGTGCTGGGAATTATAGCTCTGTTAAAGTGGTATAAATGGGCTTTCAATGTATGGTGTGGATTTGACTTTGTCTAACAAACAACTTATTCAATTTTTCTTTTAGGATCTAGGACTCAGATGGGAATTTGAACAGAATATAGTCATAGAAAGTAGTTCTGGTTGTAGCAATAGGCACTCATTGCACTTAGAAAATGAAAAATACTTCACAGACATTACCTGAGTAATCCTCACAACTATTCTGTAAGATAGGTCAATATTATAATCCCCACTCTGAACAAGGAAGGGAATGAGGTTAAGGCCAGAAATAAACAACAGCCTGTTATTGTTTTTCCAGAGAGCTGAAGGCAGTTTTAAAGAGAGACCACTATTCACTTTTTTAAAGAAGAGAATAAAAATATAAAATTGAAAGATTTGTTAAAATACTTTCTTATTGCTGCAAGTCCACCAATTGCCCAAATATGGAAAACATAGTCTGAAATAAACACCTCATTGTGGTGGAGTAATATATGGAAAAATGCAGGACATTAAAAACTTATATGGTACACCCATTTTTTTAACTGTTGTCTCAGTTTGGTGGGATTTATGTAAATGAATACATTAAAAAAGAAATAAATACATTTGTCTCTTCTTGACGTAGGTGACCCTGTGGTTTAAACCACAGAGCCTAGGGCTTGCCGATCGGAAGGTCGGCAGTTCAAATCTCTGTGATGGGGTGAGTTCCCGTTGCTCGGTCCCTGCTCCTGCCAACCTAGCAGTTTGAAAGCATGAAGTGCAAGTAGATAAATAGGTACCGCTCCGGCGGGAAGGTAAATGGCGTTTCCGTGCGCTGCTCTGGTTCGCCAGAAGCGGCTTAGTCATGCTGGCCACATGACCTGGAAAAACTGTCTGCAGACAAATGTCAGCTCCCTCAGCCAGTAAAGCTACAACCCAGAGTCGTCTGCAACTGGACTTAATGGTCAGGGGTCCCTTTACCTTTACGAGCCTCTCATGAAATTTGGGATAAGGACACCTAATTGCTTGAAAAAGTTTCTTGATGTAATATAGAGCCTTTTATTACTGGTACTCCTTATGTCTCTGATAATTTCAGTTGTGGGTCTATGTTTCTGTATATTTTTAAAGTCATATGCGCCACACTTCTTGCTCTCGTTTCTTATGACTGTACTCTCCACTTACCTGTCTGCATCTTATTGCAAATATCCGAATAAGCAGCTTTATCATTTCTTCTTGTGAATATAGCATCCTATGCTCTGGTCCATGGGGTCACGAAGAGTCGGACACGACTAAACGACTAAACAACAACAACATGTCAGCCTTGGTTTGGTTTGGTTTAGTTTTTATGTGTTTGTCTCATGAAGTTTTATTTTGTTATCAGAAAAATACAAGATGGGTGACACCTGGCTTGAGAGCAGTACATGTGAAAAGGATCTAGGAGTCTTGGTTGACCACAAACTTGACATGAGCCAACAGTGTGACGCGGCAGCTAAAAAAGCCAATGCAATTCTGGGCCTCATCAATAGGAGTATAGCATCTGGATCAAGGGAAGTAATAGTGCCACTGTATTCTGCTCTGGTCAGACCTCACCTGGAGTACTGTGTCCAGTTCTGGGCACCACAGTTCAAGAAGGACACTGACAAACTGGAACGTGTCCAGAGGAGGGCAACCAAAATGGTCAAAGGCCTGGAAATGATGCCTTATGAGGAACGGCTAAGGGAGCTGGGCATGTTTAGCCTGGAGAAGAGGAGGTTAAGGGGTGATATGATAGCCATGTTCAAATATATAAAAGGATGTCACATAGTGGAGGGAGAAAGGCTGTTTTCTGCTGCTCCAGAGAAGCGGACACGGAGCAATGGATCCAAACTACAAGAAAGAAGATTCCACCTAAACATTAGGAAGAACTTCCTGACAGTAAGAGCTGTTCGACAGTGGAATTTGCTGCCAAGGAGTGTGGTGGAGTCTCCTTCTTTGGAGGTCTTTAAGCAGAGGCTTGACAACCATATGTCAGGAGTGCTCTGATGGTGTTTCCTGCTTGGCAGGGGGTTGGACTCGATGGCCCTTGTGGTCTCTTCCAACTCTATGATTCTATGATTCTATGAAAAAAAGAAAAGAAAAGAAAGAGGGATCACTATTCATAGTGTGTGCATTTCCCCTACTTCTGCTTCTGGTAAACAGGTTTGGGAGGTTTTTGGCATTGTTTGGAAAGCTTGCAACACCTGTTCAAACCAAAAGGACAAAGGAAATATATGAGTGCACCACAAGGAGCAAAACCAACTAGAATCCCACTATTAAGTCTCTTCAAAACTTCTGTCTGTCCCATCTTAGAGAAGGTGGTTTCTTTAAGGCTATCTGGTGAACTTATGGCAAAAGGTGGGATTTGAAACTAAGATTTGGCTAGCTTGGTTAAGGAGGTTAGAAAGGAAAATATGCACCACAATCTTGGAACAGTAAGAAATCTAAGGGGTCTCAGCATCCCCTTTGGGTTTGGCTCTCTTGGAACAAAGGTCACTGCAGGCATCTGGTGTTTCCTGCTACATTAGGAGGGGTTTTCTACACATAGACATATAGGCTGAGCAGTTGGAAGAAACCATGGCATTAATATTCCTATTGATCCTGTCTAAGCAGGAGATAACCAGAGCATGCACCACTCTGGCCAGACAGTCTGCGGGCAGGGAGGGTCTCAGCCTGCGTACCAGATGGAGCTGGTAGACAGCTGCCCTGGACACAGAATAGACCTGCCCCTCCATGGACAGCTGTGAGTCCAAAATGACTCCCAGGCTGCGCACCTGGTCCTTCAGGGGCACAGTTACCCCATTCAGGAGTCCTCCACACCAGCCCACCCCCTGTCCCCCAAGAACAGTACTTCTGTCCTGTCGGGATTCAACCTCAATCTGTTAGCCGCCATCCATCCTCCAACCGCCTCCAGACACTCACACAGGACTTTCACCACCTTCACTGGTTCCGATTTAAAAGAGGTAGAGCTGGGTATCATCTGCATACTGATGAACACCCAGCCCAACCCCCCTGATGATCTCTCCCAGAGGCTTCATATAGATGTTAAAAAGCATGGGGGAGAGAGAGAAAGAGAGAAAGAGAGAAAATCGGGGGATGCATTAGGAGAAAGCCGGCATACAAATAGAAAATCCTATTATCTGATTCTGCATATTAGTTGTTGTCTGCTATATTTGTGGTGAATACTGAAGCACATCCACTAAATACAGTTTTCTTGTTCTGGTACCAGATTCCACACACACCCTACAATATAGAGAACTTGAAATGTTTGTAATATTTAGCAATTAAATGTACATTTTATTTAATATTTATTTCATAAAATTTATACGTTGCTTGATTGCAAGAAAAGAAAAAAAATCAACCCACAAAGTGGTTTACAAAAAGATAAAACAATAAAGCCAAGAAAAATGTACAGCCTGACTTCAAATCATATAAAGTCAAAGGCCAAGGTCCCTGCTTGTTTACTTAGCACCATCGATGTTCATGGCACTCTATAGAGGCCGGGGGGGGGGGGCCACTACCATGTGATATTTGTTTTGTTTTCCTCCTAGAGCAGTCAGCAGCGGCACCTGCAACCCCTGCCGTGTGATATGCCAAACCGCATTTGAAAGAGGGTGCAATTTCAAAAGCAGTAAGTGTTGCAGCACGCGAGAGGGTCAAGTGTTTCAAAGAAGAGAGGAAAGGCTTTAGAATTCCAGTTTGGTTAGATACAGCTTCCTTGTATGAACCTGAGAAGTTCCGGGAGATTTCCTTCCCATTGTCTCCAAGATTCATGAATGGGACATGCCACTGATCATCCTTCATAGAAGG